>NW_015505431.1:0-6898 GCF_001515645.1 Sinocyclocheilus grahami | reverse complement strand
AAATCACTGGTAAATAAAACACACCTTAGTATCGATATTTTTTGTTTGAGTATCGATACTTTCGATACTCGCGTCAGTATCGATATATCGATACTTTGGATCGATACGCCCATCCCACTCGCTGCTCGGGATGGAGAAGAAGATCGCCGAATAAAGGCTTGGATTTGGGTCTGTTCCTCACAGTCGTATGGATTCGGAAGATTTGAATTACAGCGCACAAATACAATTGTTTAATTTCGTAATTATGTTGCATTTTTGGTGTATTTTATAGTTCTATTGTCAGTCACAGCATGTCGGAGAAAACGCCTTTTGTGGCCCACAATCAAAGTAAACATTACATGACAAGTAAAGGTTAAACGATTGCAGAAATGTTATTTATTTTAAGGTTTAAAGTGAAGTCGTGTTTAACATTATGTAGGCATATTCTTGGAAACGAGCTGGCAGCAGAAATCACACAACAAAACAAAATGTTATCATTTCATAAGTAAATGAGTAAACAATTCAATAATGCAATTGAAAACAAGGTAATTCATATGACAACTAAAAACTAATAAAATTAATACCGCAATTTCAATATTCATAAAGATTCATGTTTAGGTGTCATCAATACGTCAGTTTTGTACGTTTTATAGAACCACATTTTACTTAAAATACATACGAATTATCATGAGATCACGTTGGTGCCACAGAAACATCAAGCTGTTTGTCATGTAACTGCTGTCTGAAGTGCTTCAGTTCAGTGTTTTAATATGATCGTGAAATAGAGATGTTGTTGTTGTCAGATCTGCAGGTGGAGACACAGAAGAGTGTGAAAGCGGGAGATTCAGTCCTTCTGATCTGTAAAAGCAGCTGCTCTCTGCCTCAACAAACAACATTCATCTGGTACAGAAACACACAGAGATTAAGTACAGGAATCATCACAGTGAATCAGCTTCAGCTGCGGTCAGTCAGTCGTCATGATGCAGGAAACTATCAGTGTGCTGTTTCAGGATATCAACGTCTGAAGTCTCCACCTGTTTATCTTCAAGTACGATGTGAGTACAAACTGATTCATTAACATTAGTAAAATAGTTAACTGATTATTGAGATTAAATTACTCAGAATTAGTTTCAGGCCCAGTAATATAGGCTGCATGATATTTTTGTTTATACGACAGGATTTAATTTTAATAATGTAATAATATGTCAAATGAATGTGAATCAGGAATCTGTGTTTAGAGACTCTCTTTATGACTCATGGGTTGATAAATCAGTAAATGTGACTCTTTTATTTGTTGTGCACCAGTTCAGATGGATATTTATATCTTTGGATCTCATCACTGAAATAAAGTCTCTTGATTTCTACTTAGATACAACTTCAGTAATTGTTAAAAATGATAATGGAAAGTCTTTGCATAAATAAAATAATGATGTTCATATTTTAAATATATTTAATCTAGATCCTCCACAGAGCGTCTCAGTGTCCGTCAGTCCATCTGGTGAAATAGTGGAGGGAGATTCAGTGACTCTGAGCTGCAGCAGTGACTCAAACCCTCCTGCTCTGAACTTCAGCTGGTTTAAAGGAGAAACATTTCTGAAATCTGGTGACACCTACAGCATCACTAACATTACATCTGAAGCCAGTGGAAACTTTTATTGCTTTGCTAGAAATGAACATGGAGCTAATGGCTCTGCTGCTGTGACTGTGAATGTCATGTGTAAGTCTACCTTTATTTTTGGTCAGATCTGACTGATTTTTTTTTTATTATTTGTCTTACTGCATGTCATTTTACATTTTTGTCTTTTTAGATCCTCCAAAGAGCGTCTCGGTGTCCATCAGTGCGTCTGGTGAAATAGTGGAGGGAGATTCAGTGACTCTGAGCTGCAGCAGTGATTCAAACCCTCCTGCTCTGAACTTCAGCTGGTTTAAGGAGAATCAAAGCTCAGCTGTTGGATCTGGACAGAGTTTCAGCATCTCCAGCTTTAACTCCAGTCACAGCGGACACTACTGTTGTGAGGCTCAGAATAAACATGGATCTCAGAGATCAGCATCTGTTTCAGTCTCTGTTGAAGGTATTCACTATAAACAGACACTCTTTGAGTTTCATCTGTCTCTAGTGTGAAATGATCTTCATGAACTTCTTGTTTCAGGTGTTCAGAGGGCTGCTCTGCACACAGTTACTGGGATTGTGGTGGGATGTGGAGGATTGATCATCATCATCATCAGTGTGTTTATTAAGTGAGCTCCTGCATTATAAAGTCATTTTACAAGTTAACACAAATGCAGAATTTGTTAAACTTATTGCAATATGTTAAATGTTACTTGCAATAAAATATACTGTTCAGTACTTTGTAACAAAATTTCCAGGAAGAAAAGGAGAGACGGTGGAGCTGAAGTTGTCAGACAAAATCAGGCAAGTTTGATAATACATACCACATCCTCAGCAGCAGGATCATGATATAGATATTATATTTGACTATAAAAATTAAGACTTAAAAAGTCATGTACTGTTGCTTGTCTAATATTTGAGAAAATATTTCAAATTGTGTGATTGTTATTTTATAAAACAGCAGGATGATCGTGTGGGCAGATTAGCAGAAACGGCTCCAACCAATGACGTTCCAGTGTATTCACTAGTATCAGCCAATCAGAGGGATGATCTGTATGGCAACATTAAAGTGAAGAAACCCAAACGCTCTGGGAGAGAACAAACAGAAAAAGACTCTGGAGATGCTGAAGAGATTCAGTATGCCAGTGTCCATCACTTCAAGAACAAAGACATGAACAAGACTGAAGAGACTACTGAGATGCAGCATCTATCTGATGCCAATAGGTGAGAAACGTTTCGTCTGAACCCAAACGAAACCTATTCAATGCTTAATCAGACCTTTTTTTGTTGTCGAAATGATGGATGGTCACCTGCTGGTGGGATTTTCTGAAATGCCATATTCTTTTAATTTCTCCCCAGATCTGAGGACGTGATCTACAGCTCAGTCAAATGAAGAACATGTGGTCGATCCGCATCCTATTGATGCTCATGGGAGACCTGGATTTGAGTCCATCCCACGTCATGTTCCAGCTCCCTCTCCGCTTGATTTCATCCATTTACATATTTATGGGACTGTTCTGCTGTTTGGACATTAATGGCTTTCAGCTTAAAATCGCATCTTAATTGTGAATATCACACACACTGCCTTCACTCGACACTCACACATGGACGCCACTCAGACCTGTAATAGCTCTTTAGCTCTCGCTTTGTAATGTCAATGTGGAACCAATGTTTTCTTTTGTGTGTTTATACTGTCATTTTATTGCTAAATACATTAAATTTTAACATTGTCAGAAAGTCTTTATTTTCACTATGACATCATTGTTATGACAATTTAGCACATTTTATCTTAATTTCTGCTCTGGTCTATTTGCCTATAAATAGCTGAATCAAGTTATAATAATTTTCAACTACCTGCTCATAAGACATATGTTTTCAGATATCTATTTTTATTTGGTTACTGAGAGTGTTGATGTCGTTAGTGACATTCACACAAAGGCACTTAATTAACCATAATTTTAGCCTTTTAAAATGAAAAATGACAATGGAGCTTGGCAACAAGCTTCACACTGTAAGTTGATGAGCTGGTTTACCTGCCTCTGGTAATAGAGCCTTTAGATGTATGCTGAGGCTTTTGAGGTCGGTTAGAATCTGCAATCTCTGATCCAGTTAGTTTACCATGTTCCATGGCTGCAATACGCTTTATGCCACCACCTGGCAACCCGGGGTGTCGAAATACTAATGGGCAAACTGGCAGTGTGTGGAATCAATCAGACCAAAACAAAAACAGACATTCCGACACAGAACCAGTGTTGCCAAGTACAGTTTTCTGGTGGAATTGGGCTAGTTATATACTGCTGCCATGGGTTGAAGCAAAGGCCTCCACACCCCAGGAATGTTATTTTGACCAAAGTGGAACCCTGTGTTGTATATAAACAGTCATTTCAGCATTTTATAGGAATGCTCCAGGTGCTAACATAACCTTGGGTTCCCTGAAATAACAGTAATGAGCAATGCGTATACCATGCTAGAGGGAAAATTCTGTTTTCTCAGAATACTGAAGCCTGATTTGTTAATGTTCTTGTTGCTACCCAAACAAATGGAATTTCAGCTCGCCAAAACGAGCAGGGCTTACTGCCTATACAAGTCAGCACTGAGTGCCATTGTGCAAATTGGTGCAAATTGGAAGGCAAGCACGAGACATCTTTGAGGGAGGTCCAGCCATGGCAGGACTTAGTCCTCTCATTTTCTTTTCTGCTGAATCAGGATGGATTCTGCAGCTCAGTGTCCAGCATCACTTTGGCCCTGGTGCTTGGGGAAGGGATATCGCTGTGGCGCTGTTTGAGGGCGCTGTCGGAGCTCAAGGTCTGACTTCGACTGAGGCTGAGAAGGTGACTGAGCAGGATTTGGAGGCTGTTGAGTCGGCGGAGCCTTCTGGCGACATGAAACAGAAAGTGGTACATAGCTTCCGATGACTTCTGCACTGCAGTGAAGCGCTCCACGAAACCATCCAGAGCACAGCCAAACAGTCCAATGGGGGAGCCTGGGGAGTCGAGGAAAGGTGGCCTTTTCTGTGTCCTTGATCTTAGTAAGGTTTAACCAGTAGCACTGGTTTTCGTAGCACGTAGAGTCAGGTCAGTCACGCTGCTCAGCTCCTTGAAAGAAGCAGGGTTCGGGCCTGACTCTTCCATGGCACAGAGGAGCTTGGCCTGGAAAATCTGGAGGACCATTATGGTATGGAGCACTGAGCCAGCTTGTCCAGCCATGGAATATGTTTCTTCCTCCGAGGTTAAAATGCATTTGTTTGTGCATTTACACGAATGTTAACAAATCAGGCTTCAGTATTTAGAAAAACCTGAGTTTTCGCTATAGTGTGGTAAATGCAATGTGAGTGAACCGTATCAATGTGAGGGAACGCGTCAATTTAGAATAAGAAAAGAATAGTTTCTTTCTTACCTTTGTAGTCTGAAAAGTTCATTCAGAGAAAAAAAACCCTTTATGTACAGTTGGCAATGTGTAACATGAGGACGCACAATTGCATATTGCGTTCATCCAATTAATGACACTGACATTGCAAATATGCAAATAAGAACGTTAACCCATGGAATTTACAGAGTGAAACAGCAGCTTATGAATACACAGGATTAATTGTTAACCCTAGGTATACTGTATGAAACTTTTTCCTCGTCGAAGCAGAAACCGGGAGACGTTGGGATATCTTTCATACAGAAGTCACTCTTAATTGAGGACTCGCTGTCTGACTATATGTCTGATCCAAGTCTGACTATAGCTCAGCACAGTAGAGGTTATATACATTTTAAGGGGGCGGGATTCATTCAGTAGAGGTGGCGACAATCTAAACAAAGCATGCAAATGCAATACAGGAATCAGCCCGTTACCGGAATTTCTCCAGCCCTGATCTCATCAGCATAACAGTGTCATTCAAATGCATAGGTGCTAATCCAATCAGCATAACTACTCAAAGACTGGGGCGGAGGCACCAAGAGCCATTACAAACAAAAGGTGACTTTCTCAGTAATTTGGTTAATTTGACTAACAATAAGAGAAACCGGAACAGACAGGAACCTCTTGCTACACTTTGTTTAAGATAATCATTTGTCTGATGTAATTTACCTTAAATGCTAAATACAATGTACTTCACCTTAGTTTTTCATGTGATGCTATGTCAGAATATAGTATCAGCATATTTTAAACAGATTCTTAAATTTGTAATCCAACAGTATATTAAAAGCAGTGTGAAACAAGAAGCAAGATAACCCAGGATTCAGTTTACCTGGGGTTTAGAATGACCCAGGGTTAACTATTTCAAGTGTGAAAATGTAGGTTATTTTTTTCTCCTGAAAGTTGAGACTTATTTGCATAGAGACAGGAAATGTTATCATTTATATCCCCTGCTTATCACGCCTGTTTAGTCGTCAAATTTACCATTTACACTTTGACTACTAGTGAAGAAAGCTACAGCAAACAAGGTATGCGAGTTTTATTTGATAAAGAGTTTGTGAAATGTAGTGGTGTGAGAGAAGAAACTGATAGCTCTTGGTACAAAATGTTTGTGGGTGGGTCACTTCTAGGCAATGAACAAAGGTCAGCTAGGCAATGTACGAAGCTTTAAGCTCTCATTCCCCTTTTTGACATAAAACATAGAGACTCTGATGATAATGTGTCTGCATTCAAGCATTTCAGTGGGCTTAAACAGGTCATCCTTTACAGCAGATTTAGTTCACAAACAACTGACAGCTTTGACCTAAATATGATTTTCAGTTACAATAATTAATCCTAAAATTCGACATTAGTAACTTACTTTTAGCAGCATCAGTCGCGTGCGACCTCACAACATCTCCCGGTTCTTACTTGTGAATTCAGTTCACTGGAGACTCGCACTAAACGGTTCATTTGAATCAGTGAGTTGTCGACTTGAGAACAGCTGCAATCGGATCAATCCAATTCGTGAATGAATCGTTTGGTGCAATTTGCGCATCGATTTAACGGGTTCATTGAAAAGAATCAGTTCGATCATGAATCAGACACCGCTCGGAGCACGTGATATATTGTAAGGAGTAATGATAAGTTTTATGAAATGTAGTGAAGTAAAAAGTACGATCTTATGCTTTGGAATGTAGTGAAGTATTACGTAAAAGTTACTCAAAATAAAACTACTCAAGTAAAGTACAGATACTTGAAAAAATGTACTTAAGTACAGTAACGAAGTAAAACTACTTCGTTACTGTCCAATTGTTCCTTTGTACTAACTAAATATGATAACAAACTCTTTTCAGAAGCTTCATTGTCGTGGTGTTTATAGTGTTTCAGTAAACAAGGCTTCATTATGTCATAGCTGTTGCAAAACAT
>NW_015505430.1:1191113-1194600 GCF_001515645.1 Sinocyclocheilus grahami | reverse complement strand
GTAACTTGTGCATTGCTTTACTTACTTGTTTTTGACGTATCCGACTGAACTACAAGCTTTCCAGTGATGTCTTTGAGAAAGATATATTCACTCGACAAGCTCGCGCATCTGCGCCGCCGCGCGCTCAATCCACTCAGCGTGCTTTGTTTATCAGCTCGCGCACATCAGCTATACAGGCGTTAATACTGAATGTTTAACGTTATATTCATTGCATACATATACTTCGTAGTAGACATCCTTAACTCCATTCTGCTGTCTGTTGTTCTGTTGTCGTGTTTCTTTGTCTGAATATGGCGCTTATCACATGCTGTGTGGTATCGGCGTTTGGTATCGGGGCATTTTAACGAGTACAGTATCGGTATCGGTGCATCCCTAATGGCAGCACACATGTGATTCTGCGCATGCGTGTCAAAACATCAAAGACGTATTTGGTTAATCAAGTAAGTCATTGCACGCTACAGGCTGCAACGAGGACAGTCTCATTTTTGCTGCGCCGCTCACGCTGAATTAAAGCCGCAGTGCATTGTTCTTGATCAAAATTTATCAGATTAACATGAAAAATAACTAATTTCACCATAAAATCAAGTGAGGTGTTTCATGTTTCACAATCACCATATGACATTCAGTGCTGTGAAGAAAATCACATTTTCATTTTCACAAAGAACATCATTGCCAGGAGTTTTTGCCGAAACTTCAAAAGCCTTTTTAAGATGATTAAAACTAGAGGTATATCTTAAAGGGTACTTCACCCAACATTGAAAGTTCTGTCATCATTACTCACCCTCAAGTTGTTCCAAACCTGTATGAGTTTATTTCTTCTGAACACAAAAGAAGATGTTTTGAAGAATGTTGGTAACCATATAGTTGATGGACCCCACTGGCTTTCATAGTATTGGGGTCCGTCAACTGTTTGGTTACAAACATTATTCAAAATATCTTCTTTTGTGGTCGACAAAAGAAATTCACACAGGTTTGAAACAACACGAGGGAGAGTAAATTATGACAGAATTTTCATTTTTCGGTGAACTATCCCTTTAATATTAAAATTACATTTATCCTGTAAATACAAGCATGTTATAGGGTACAACGAGGCACACCTTAAGAAAATAATTTTGCTTTTCACTACTCCCACAGTGTATGAATGCAGAAAAAATATATGTTTGTATTAAACATTTATGGAGCAACAGATTTTGTGTGAAAATAAATCATAAAAGTGGTTTATTTTGTTTGCAAATCCTAAATGTATGAGGTAGCCTTTTACCCCAGAGACACACACGGGATGAAAGTCACACCAGCATGGGGCAAAAAGGCACACATTATTGATACAAATACTTTAGCTAAAGTAATGTTTTTATTAATGTCTAACTTAGTACTTCTTCAAAACAATCACTTTAGCAACGTTTTTACTATTTTCTGTTTGTTTTGATAATTAAAATAATTCATTTTTGTTCATTAAATATTCTGTCATTAAATATGTCAATATAAAAATATAAAAACAAAATTATTTTAAAAAGTTAAGAATATGAAAGCATTGAAGGTGATCCCATAATATTTTAATTTAAAGTAGCAACAATACATGATATCATCAAATGGAAAAGTCAGCTGGCTGTTCAAGTCAAGTCAAGTTGAGCTTTATTGTCATTCCGCTACATGTAGGGATTTACAGTGGAACGAAATGTCGTGCCTCACAGGACCACGGTGCTACATATTTACATAAATACAGACATACAACAGGGGAAGTAATAACAAGTGTAAACCTATACACAGGTAACTTACTAAGAGAGGTCATGTAACTATACATATATTTTATATAAGTAGTTACCTATACGTATATACATAATTTAAAAAATATATACAGATGCTTCACATAAATTCTGTGCATGAGATTGTGCACAGATAAGTCAAGCATTTGTAGTGCATGAGCTTGTAAATATACATATGTTATTTAGTCTTTTTGCAGAGTGTGTTTAAAGTGTCTAGTTTATTACCGTTAATTATTGTGCAAACAGAACAGGTGACTTTTACCCCAAATTCCATACTTTTACATATTCTTCCATTATTGAAAAACTGTTGCTTTAATTACTTTGAACAAAACAGAAAATCATTTGACCTTTGTTTCAAACTATATTCAATGTAAGCGATTCTCACGTGCTACATAAATCTACAACATTTTAGAATGCATACAATATTAGATCAAATCAGCACAGAATCAACTTTGAGTTTGCACTGCTGTTTATTTTGTATCTCCAAATAATAATTTGGTTATATAGTTTCAGTGCAGTATTAGCATTAAAAAATTTAATTTCTCCTTACATTTTTTTAAAACTTAAATTTATAATATAATAACAATACTTTGTAACATTACGCTGGCAATATTACCTGTTGCATGGGTGTTTCTAATGCTGAGGGAGTGAGTAAATTTAACATCTTTCTCTCTGACTGTCATGATCTGTCTCTTTCTGTATATTTGTTCCAATATTGGAAGGTCAGAGAAAGGCAACAGTGGATTTTTCTTTCACCATTGGAGCAAATTGGCTAAAATTATTTTTGCTATGGTCTCCTATATACTCCTGTATGAACCTTTACTCTGCTATAGTTCATTTAAAGCCAGAAATGTCCATTGTTCATTCGTATATCTCTGTTGAGCAGGGTGATTTTGTGTGTTTGCATAGAAGTTGAAGTGATTTTCAGGTCTTAAAATGTTTTGGAAAGGTCTTAAAAAATGGTATTAAATAGTATTAAATTGGAAGTGCTATTCCCTGCAGATAGGCTACCCTGTTTTAAAAGCTGGTCACTATTCACTGCAATTATATGGACTAGCGTGAACAGGACACTTTTCTAAAAAAAAAGGGGCATTAGTACCACACCATGCAGGGTGAATAAATTATGACCTTTATTTTTTATTTTAGCGTTAACCATCTTAGTTAAAATATAATTTTTTTTTATAATTTACATGTTTTTAATTTGTGCATTTATTTTAACAGTTCAGATGAAAACATGCGCGAATTACTTCGCCAGATACAACAAACTACAGCTTTACTAGCAGAACGATTGAGCTCCTCACAAGGAAATCTGGCCAGAGACGTCCTGCCAGGGACATCCTCCTCGTCTCTGATGCCCCCCTCTCACAGTCTTTTTCCATCCCTTACAACCACGCCATGCTACAGAACAAACTCGACACGCTGGCGACCATATCACTCCACCACTGCTTCTCAGAGAAGCCAAGAGTCGTCATCAAGGGAAGACGGGATTCAGGCGAATCTTGCAAGACTTTTTCAGCCATATAATTCAAATCCAGAGTCTGGGGGCTATAAGGGAAAACACCTCAAAAGGAAAAGTGAAGTTCCCTGGAGTCATTATTTTTACTGTCTATCGGAACCAGGGAGCACTTTCCTGCAAAATCTCGAGGAAACCAGGCTTCTTGAGGAATGTGGTCTTGGCTGCAAATTTATTACTTTTTCAAGTAATATGGCCAGCCATTTGGACG
>NW_015505430.1:1189841-1190807 GCF_001515645.1 Sinocyclocheilus grahami | reverse complement strand
TTCACTTTAATAGCAGGTTCCAGCTGTCATGCAGGAGTGCTTCACATGCAAACAAAGCATCATGCTTTCTCAACTGGCAGAACACATTGCAACATGCGAATGGTATATTTTGTGTACCGACTGTTCATATCTCACTTTAAATTAAGCATTGGCTAGCTTTGAAAATAAAGATACTGTATTTTTCTAATTCCATGCAAACAGCACTCCAACTAACGAAAATGCTGAAGAATGGAATGACTCACTCACCCAACCAGAGAATGGGTATGCTACTCTATGCTAGTAAAACGACATGTAAGAATGTCCTTACTTGTTGGTGAATGTATTTTTTGTGGGTTAAAATTGAGGTATTTGTGTTTCAGTTCCAGTGACGACGAAGATGTGCTAATGGCAATCGAACTGTCTTTGCAGGTTTGTGTGCATGATATGTTTACTTTTACAAACATTTTCAAAGAAATAACAAATTAAATTTTTTTACACACAAGCAGGATTGCGTGTCCTCAGGACAGTCAGCAGCCGATGGGTCACATGAGGCTGGAGCTGATACAGCTTATATTCCAATTCAAAATGAAGTTCCTCTTCAGACTGAAGTTCCACTGTATGTATATTTCCGGTTATTTGTTTTATGACTGGTAATCATATGACGTTGCTAAAAATAACATTATTTTGTGTATTTAGTGTAATGCAATGTGTTTATGTGGTTTAAGGTTAAAAAAACACATTATTTTCCACATACTGTACATTATTGTTTCTCCTCTATGCCCCGCCTTTCTGAAACACGTCGATTTTTACAAAGCTCATCGATCTGAAAAGCGAGGTGTGCTCTGATTGGCCAGCTATCCAGTGCATTGTGATTGGCTAAATATCTCAAGCGTGTGACGGAAATGTTAGGCCCATAACATACTGTGATGCCGTCTCCCGGCACGATGAGACAAAACCATTAAAACCCATTACAAACGAGGCATTTGT
>NW_015505430.1:1180988-1188302 GCF_001515645.1 Sinocyclocheilus grahami | reverse complement strand
AGCCCCCCGGGATTGGTTGGCGCTGGACTGCGAATTTAACCAGCCAGTAGCAAACAATGAAGCGCTCTGCTGGACAAACTAAGTAATTACACCATTTCAAGCATTTTATGTGCGTTATATGTTCTGTAAAATAAATGTTCATATCGGCGGCATATTCCGATATATCGGCGACAGGCTCATATCTGCCGATAATATCGGCAAAATTATATATCGGTCAGGCTTTAATTATAATGACTTATACTGTCTTTTTATGCGTTGCGTATCGCGCCGTGTAAACATAAAACCATGTCTGCATTTGTGATCGGAGAAACGACAAACAACAAGCGCTACTCTACACTGCTCAAAACTCGCGTTTGAATCGTCAGTGGCAAATTCTTTAAATATGAAAACGTACTTACAGTCTGTGAGTCAGGCTGTGAGTCAGAACAGCCGGCATTGTAGGTTCAGGAAACAGTCCTCCGTTAAATGCGTTGCACGCATCTGAATATTTGGGTTGAAGTGTTCTGGAACAGTGTTGTAAATACAACTTAAGCACTGATTTCTAGATCATCTTTTGGAAGATCAAACAAAGTAGTTTGGCTTTCTCAACGAAACACACAGCATCTCCATGACATGGCAGTGGCAGCAACAATACTACAGCAAGAATAAAAGTTACGCCTTCTTTCTTTGCGTGAAGATTTGGGCAGTGTTATGCAAATCTTCCCACATAGTGATGTAGACATGTGGGGGCGTGTTAGAACGAGCCGTTTTAGGAGGCCGTGGACGAGTCTTCACTTTTATAAAGAATATCGCTTTGGGTTTAAGACTTTGGTCTTTGCAACTTTAGGGATCTTATCTATGCACAAACAGCTTCACTCCAAGGAAAACTTGAAATCGCATCATATGACCCCTTTAACAGCTAAGCATGTTGTTTTTACTTGTTTCTAAACAGACCTCCAGCTGTCATCTCAAGTGATGAAGAGGACATGCATGATGTAAGTTTAACAGTGTGTTGAAATAAAAATCTGTTTGGCATGCATTATTAGTTCCTTGGTAAGCGTTTAAGAATTTACAGTCCCTATAATCTTTAATGTATGGAGTGATCCATACAGATCCAGTAGAATATAAATTCTAGATTGTTAATAAATTGTTAACCAGGTCCAACAGTACTGTTTAATAGGCGGCTGCTTTCAAACATACTGTAGCGTTATATGTTTGTGTACACTTATTAAAACACATCTAAGATTTCTATTTACATGTTTTTTAAGCATTGTAGCCAAATACAGACAAAATTTTAATTAAGAAATTCATTGTGCAGTGTAGACAGCTTTATTGATTGACTAATAGACTTGCCACTTATTTTGTTTGTAATATGTATCATTGTTCTTCATGTTATTTGCTACTTTTTTCCCCACAGCTGTTTACTTTAATGTTTACTTAAATATATGCTAGCTACATGTTTTTTTTTACGTCTTATGTACTAATTATTAGGAGTGGGAATCCCCAAAGGCCTCACGATACGATATTACCACGATACTTGTGTCACGATACAATATTATTTGCGATATAATGCAATTTATTACCTTTTTCCAACTTCAAATTATGTTCCCAAAGGAAAACTTTGACAACATCTGTTTTAACTAAAAAGAAACATTTCTCAGTTTGTTTATCTCACTTCAGTTTTATAGTTGGTAATGTTACGATTAAACTTCAAAAGGCTGCTGCGCTGCTTTGTGTTCTGCTGTTACCGGGGAAACAGATCCGAAAGCGCCTCCTGCTGGCAGAGAATGAATGTGCAGTTTTAATAAAGCTGTTGTTCTGAGTAGGATATTCCTGCAATACAGAGGCTGTAGTTTCAGGACCGCATTTCTAGGACCCTATAGATTAAAAAAAATATATATATATATTATTTATTTATTTTTGGTATGTACAGTGCCTATAGAAAGTCTTCATACCCATTCTTTTTTTTTTTTACATTTTATGTTGCGTTGTTAAATTGCTTTTAAATTCCCCCACATAAATCTACACCCCTCTCACAATAATGATAAAGCAAAACCCAGATTTAGCATAGCTTTGCAAATTTATTAAAAAGGAAACACTGGGGGAAAAAATGACATTGCACAAGTCTTCATACCCTTAACTCAAAACTTAGTTGAAGCACTTTGTCAACAATTACAGCCTCAGGTCTTTTTGTGTATGATGCAACAAGCTTTGCACATCTGCATTTGGGTTTTTTGACATTCTTCTCTTTAGATCATCTCAAGCTCTGACCATCAGTGGACAGCCATTTATAGGTTTCTCCAAAGATGTCTGATTAGCTCCAAGTCCCATCTCTGGCTGGGCCACTCAAGGACGTTCATAGAGTCGTCCCTAAGCCACTGCTGCATTGTCTTGGCTGTGTGCGTAGGGTATTTGTCATGTTGGAAGGTGAACTTTCAGCCCAGTCTGAGGTTCTGAGCGCTCTGAACCAGGTTTTCATTAAGGATATCTCTGTATTTAGCTGCATTCAGCTTTCCATCTTTTCTGATCACTTCCCCAGTCCCTGCCGCTGAAAAACACGCCACCGCATGATGCTGCTGCTACCATGCTTCACCGTTGGGATGGTATTATGCAGGTGATAAGCAGTGCTTGGTTTCCCTCAGACATGAACAAGGAATTGAGGTTCATCAGACCAGAGAATCTTTTATTTAGGTGTATTTTTGTAAATTCCAATCAGGGTTTCATGTATCTTTACTGA
Organism: Sinocyclocheilus grahami; assembly: GCF_001515645.1. NCBI lineage: Eukaryota > Metazoa > Chordata > Actinopteri > Cypriniformes > Cyprinidae > Sinocyclocheilus > Sinocyclocheilus grahami. Next base: position 1,185,586 of record NW_015505430.1, on the reverse strand, counting down.
GGAGAAGCTTGAGTTTGGTCACTTTGCCATCAAGCCCAGATTGGTGGAGTGTCGCAGTGATGTTTGTCCTTCTGTAAGTTTCTCCCATCTCCATATAAGATCATGGAGCTCAGCCAGAGTGACCATCAGTGTCTTGGTCACCTCTCTAACCAAGACCCTTCTCCTTCGATTGCTCAGTTTGGCCAGGAGGCTAGATCTAGGAAGAGGTCCCGATTGTTTCAAACATCATCCATTAAGGATTATGGAGGCTAAGTGCTCCTGTGAACCTTCAACAGAGCAGAATTTTTTGTAGTCTTCCCCAGATCTGTCTCAACACAATCCTGTCTCTCAGCTCTGCAGGCCATTCCTTTGACCTCATTGCTTAGTTTTTGCTCTGACATCCATTTCAGCTGTTAAACTTTGTATAGACAGGTGTGTGCGCCTTTCCAAATCATGTCCAATCAACTGAATCTGCCACAGGTTAACTCCAGTCGGAGTACAGAAACATCTCAAAGATGATCCAGTGAAAGGAATGCTCCTGATCTAAATTTCAAGTGTCAAAGCAAAGGGTATGAAGACTTGTGCAATGTCGTTTTTTCAGTGTTTACCTTTTAAACATAACAAAATGTGAAAAAATGAAGGGGTATGAAGACTCTATAGGCACTATATGTATGTATTAGCGGCTCATACTATTTTATAGCACTTGCTATTCAATTCTGTATATTATTATTTTTAAGGAATTATGTATTTGTTTAATTGTATACACTTCATTATTGTCCTAACCAACTCCTAACCCTAAACATACCAATTGGTAACCCTCTTGAAATATTTAACCTAATTTATTTCAATATATTGTATATATATTCTTGTTTTAAATTCAGTTTTCTTGGAAAGAAAGACTTGTGTCTGTGCGAGACTTCAGTCCATTAGCCGCAGCGCAGCTTCACGTCTGATGTGTGACCCACTTAAAATGCAGTAAACGGTGAAACAATTGCGGTACAAATTAGTGTGATTATTAGTACTTTAATAAATGTAAAATAATTTTAATACAAATACTAATTTACAACATCCAGCAGCACAATGAACTGTTTTGCACAGCTAAATAGGCTAAATGGAGATTGCTGACACCCCCTCGAACACTGAACTTCATGCTAGCTCTTGCATTAAAAATTAGATGGAAAGATAAAAAATGAATAGTTTCCATAGATCTAGTCTTTGCATCTGTTTGTTTGATGTTTGAATCAGGTCTCCTCTGTTGGAATAGAATTGGCTAGTTGGCGCTGTCCCAAAAAATAGGGTCCTAGAAATGCGGTCCTAAACTGCAGCCTTCGGTATTGCAGGAACATTGGGTTGTTTTTGGTTCAGACTAATGTGAAAATCGACCCATGTTTTTACCCTGCAAACACACAGAGCAGTAAATGTGAACTGGTGGATCGATAAGAAGATAATTTGTTATAAAAATCTAAACAGTAAAATGTGTTTGTATGTTATTTAATTAATAGAATAATTTATTGATAATAATTAATACTTTTCCATTTTCTTAAAAATGGTTTAAAGGCTTAAATGTGAACTGTATAATTTAAAAAAACTTTGTTTTTGTGAAAACTTGTATCTGAACTGTAAATCATACTTTTTACAGTAATTTTACAGTTTAATAGTTTACCATAGACATTGCCCTACCCCGCTTATATGGTATTAATTTTATTTGTGCAGGTCTTAAAAAAGGTCTTAAAAAGTCTTACATTTGAGCTTAAAAATCTTGCAGCAACCCTGTGAAATACGAAATGTGCTGTGATTGGTTAGCTGGGCCAGTGTGTGTTGTGATTGGCACCACTCGGCGCCTGGTCGGGAAATGTCATGCCTCTTACCATAGCCGCCTGCTGCGAGCCTCAGTGTAAATATTGCATCAAATCAGTTTGAGCGCGATTTAAACCTGGATGATTGTAATCACTCTAAGTCCGTCTGTCTTGGGAAAGCTAGCGTGTCTCCGACACAGTGATACAGGACGACAGAACAGATGACAGAACAGGACGACAGAACAGATGACAGAACAGGACGACAGAACAGATGACAGTTCAGATGACAGAATAAGATGACAGTTAGGACGACAGAACAGGACGACAGAATAAGACGACAGTTCAGACAACATAGCAGGACGACAGAGCAAGATGACAGGACAACGGAACAAATCGACATAAACAAAGAACATACACATCAACATATACTAATTTATGTGAAAAAGTAGGATCAAGACAGTAAGGACGACAGATTAAGACGACGTCAACAGACAACATACACGCCAACATATACTGATTTACCTGAACAAGTAGGCAATGACTGTAGACAAAGACAAATGTATAGTACAAAGCACAAAGCAGTCGACTCATTTTTGACACAAATGGAACCCCATAGTATGGGGAAACACTACGACGTTTAGCTAAAGGAAGCGAAAAGATACTGTCCACATTAAAAGAAGAACTTCACAAACATCAACACGAAGGTCTGCAGTTCAGCATTTCGGTAAGTAACGTTAAATGTCATCTTGCCCATTCATATGTATAGAGTTGCTTGCTTTTAGAGACAGAACCACGCGCATGCCACAGACGCCAGCAGAGCTGTAGTTTATAACATGCTGTTTTAGATGACTTTGAGAGAGGACCTGAGCTCTGCGTCTGCAAAGCGGAATATTCTGGAGGAACATCTGCCTTTTCTCTTTCTTCACAGCAGGTCTTCAAAATGATTGCTTTTGTGCTACTTATGGCTTTTGTCTTGCCTCAAAGCCACTCAGTGGATACAAACACTAAGCCTTGTCTGCCAGCGAGGTACAACAACGCTCATAATGTTTTCCTCAAGCGCCATATTCCCGAGGGGGTGCCAGAAACGGGGGACAATAACGCCTGGGAAACTTTCCTGAAGAAAATTAAAACGTGTGGCAGACCGACGCAGTCGTTCTTCCGTGCCAGCGAGAAACAGCGGGTTGAAAATGTGTGTTCAAAGGCCGGGGGTAAGACCCTTTCCGGTAACCTGTGTATCAGTAAAGAGAAATTCTCCTTCGTAACGGTGCGGATCGATGCCGAGGGCGCGTGTGGGATCAGAAACATCCGCAATGAGACCAAATACATCATCCTCGCCTGTGAACAGATAGGAGACGCCTGTCAACCCGTTCATTTCGAAGGAAACCCAGAAAGCACAGCTCCAAGCAAAAACCAGCTGGACTGCGGCTCTAAAGGGAGCTCGGGGACTAAAACTACCGTGATAAATGTGTTTACTCCTCTGTTTACTTTGGTAGTGATGCTTTACAATTTGTAAGAGGCAGAACTATATTTTTAGTGCTACTTCAGTATGTTAAAAAAGCATGCACTTCTTTGTTGTGTTTATATTTGTTTGTTTTTTAACATTTGTTATAATAACATAAGGTTTGTATTAATATTTGTGCATACAATAAATCGACATATTGGAAAGCTGTTACCTCAAAAACTGAATTATTTAATGGCATAACAATGAATTGCACGGACCTTATTCCATATGGACCATATTTTATTCATGAACAAAATTCGCTTTTAAAAAAAAATCCATGCAGGCTTTCTGTGTTTGGTGTAAATTTGCTGAATGGTTCTAATTTGTCTCATAAGGTTCCTGAAAAACAGGTGGTTCTGTGTTAGGAAGTTAAGGTTGAACAGAAACCATAACCGAGACGACGAGACGAGAGAAATAATAAACAGCTTTTTAAAAATGCAGAAGTGATATGTTGTAATATTGGTGGCATATAGGACAATATTATTGGGTCATGATCTTTCATAACATGGCATGATGAGATTAAGGACTACTGTAACACATTCTACCTTTTGTAATAGTAACACTATTTGGGGTAATTTGTAACAATGAAATAAGCAAAAAAAAACAAAAAAGCTAAACAAAAAAAAAAACATCTATAGTAGCCTCCCAGCAAGCAATTTTGCATTTAAAAGACGTATATTAGCCGTCTAAACACAGCCCAGACGTCTAGGCTAAAACAAGGCTGAATTTTGGCTGTCAGTGAAAATGTAATAGACGTCTAACCATAGCCCAAGAATAGACCAGTCATCAAATAGACAGCTAATGAATGCCTACATATATACATCTAATAGACAACAAAATGGCAATCCATCCTAACAAATTAAATATACAGCTTTTATTAAGAAAAATAACATTTTTAACAACTTGGACAACTTAAGACTATACAAAATTATAAAAATACAAAATAATTAATGACAAAATAAAATTGTATAAATACAATACACTTAAATATAAATATGATTTAAAAAATCTGGAATTTTTAACAACTTAAGATAATAAAAATATAAAAATGAAAAAATAAAATATTTTAAATAACTTAAGATATTTAAAAGAAAAAAAATATATAATACAAATCAAGAGCATGCTATCACACTTAACATTAAAACATAAATGACAACATAAAAAAACATTAATCCTTTTGTTGGTTTACTTATTTTAACAAATAAAACAACCAACAGTGAACTTAAAGGAAATGATTAATTATTGGTTTTATTTATTGTTTAAAACGCTTCCCAAATGCATTCCTCAAGTCCAACTCTGTTGCTGCCGGGAAGTTGGTCATC
>NW_015505430.1:1177332-1179223 GCF_001515645.1 Sinocyclocheilus grahami | reverse complement strand
CTACATATATACATCTAATAGACAACAAAATGGCAATCCATCCAAACAAATTAAATATACAGCTTTTATTAAGAAAAATAACATTTTTAACAACTTGGACAACTTAAGACAATACAAAATTATAAAAATACAAAATAATTAATGACAAAATAAAATTGTATAAATACAATACACTTAAATATAAATATGATTTAAAAAATCTGGAATTTTTAACAACTTAAGATAATAAAAATATAAAAATGAAAAAATAAAATATTTTAAATAACTTAAGATATTTAAAAGAAAAAAAATATATAATACAAATCAAGAGCATGCTATCACACTTAACATTAAAACATAAATGACAACATAAAAAAACATTAATCCTTTTGTTGGTTTACTTATTTTAACAAATAAAACAACCAACAGTGAACTTAAAGGAAATGATTAATTATTGGTTTTATTTATTGTTTAAAACGCTTCCCAAATGCATTCCTCAAGTCCAACTCTGTTGCTGCCGGGAAGTTGGTCATCACAGCATCTGCCAAATAAGAAAAAAAAAAAAGGCACAAGAAAAGCTTGACATAATTTGTTTACTTTAATTACACTAACTGTGACAGGGAGTCATTCTCTTTTGCTTGGATGCCTACTAAAAAAATAGAGAGATATATATAGTGTATCACCATTCAGTGTGAAAAAAGAGAGAAGCTCTCTGGTAAATGTTGTGTTTTATACACATACCTCTAATGACCGAGAACAGTGCAGTCTTTTCAAATACCTCTTTCTGCAGGGGACCTCCCCCTTTCATGTTGAATTTGGACATGAGGGATTTTTTTTAAAACCCTAAAATATAATACAGAGGTGGTTAACAATTGCGGACAAAGTTTGACATTTCAAAATGACCAGTAAAGTAATTATTTTTTAAATTTCTGATTTGCGTTGTAAATTATTGAGTTTTGACACCACGATGTTTGAATAATGTGGCAAGATTTGTAGGCTTTTCCTGTCCAGCATCCTTCTGGCACTGTCTTTGAGGTTTCTTCCTTCAATTCTGCACAACTTTGACACCTGAATAACACATGCCAATGTCAGGCGGGTAGTATTATATGCATCCGTGTACAAGTGTTTACCAACCATTGATGCCCATTGACCTGCAAGTTTTCACTAACCCTTTAAAACTCTTTATTCCAACAGTTTAAGTTTTTCCCTATAGTGCCCCCCACAATCTGTCTCTGCCTCCAAAATTGTCTGGCACAACTGACTTCATAACAACACAGTGATAGCTGCTGTAACTAAAAAGTAGCCCAGTACACACATTAACCTCAAATGTACATGGAATAATAAATTCACCCCTTACCGTTTTATTACATTATGTTTTCTGTTTGTACTGTTTAGGTTTTAATGCTGCATTGTACATCTGAGTTATTTGCTCTATTTTAATACTGCTGCAAACTTTTTATAATTGATAATTTTATATTGCCATTTTAAATCATTTGTATTCTTAAGCTTTACTATCAATTTGGAACTTTCAAAATAAATCTTATTGTAACGCTACTTGTACAATGACAAAGATATTCTATTCAATTAGCTCATGCTCTCTCTGTATCTAACAAGCCATTGTTCCGTCATAAATTCAATATAATAATTAAAATAAATGATGGACTTTGTCAAAGATGAGAGCTTTAGTGGGGAAATGTTGTTTTGGAGAATTTTTTTGTTTTATTTGTTTTTTACCATTGCTGCCCGGATCTTTTCAATTTCCAACAGCTTTTCCAGATGTTGAAACTCCTCCTCAGTTTCTCCAATTCTTCTGAGTGTGTTCACTGTATAAATTAATATGGATTAATCTTTGTCAAAGCTGTGTTTGTTCTGTTGTTTGCTCTTTCGCCTCTTCTTGCGCTGTTTTAAAATC
>NW_015505430.1:1153503-1177159 GCF_001515645.1 Sinocyclocheilus grahami | reverse complement strand
TTAGTGAGGAAATGTTGTTTTGGAGAGGGTTGTTTTTTTTTTTGTTGTTTTTTACCATTGCTGCCCGGATCTTTTCAATTTCCAACAGCTTTTCCAGATGTTGAAACTCCTCCTCAGTTTCTCCAATTCTTCTGAGTGTGTTCACTGTATAAATTAATATGGATTAATCTTTGTCAAAGCTGTGTTTGTTCTGTTGTTTGTTCTTTCGCCTCTTCTTGCGCTGTTTTAAAATCAATTGAGTTTCTAAACACATACAAATAATAAAACCTTTACTCTATTAAATTTTGCAATTAATCCTCTGAACACATGTGTGCTGAACCGTGGGCCTAGTCATGGATCACTATCAACTATGATCTGCTCCCTTCACTAAAATGTCACGGTTCCTAAACATGATAACAAATAATATAGCTAAATAATGAACACGTCAAAACGAAAACACAGATACTTACAAGACCAAGTAGGCATGTCCTTTATCGTTTGTTGTTTGCCTGCTGCTCTCTGACAGGTCAACTTGGTGCTCTCTCTTGTAAAAACAAAATTCAAAACACAACACTGATCTCTAACTCTCATGTCTCGAGTTGCCAGTAGTCATGTCTCAGTAGGGCTACAATTGCCATCTAGCGGTTGGGAATTGTAATTGCATTTTTATTTATAAAATGAAAGACAGCCGAATATCAATAATATCATATAATGTGTATGAATGTAACATAACAGGGTGTGGGATGCATGACATCATATTATCAAATGCAAATAAACTTTTGAAATATTTAAATTAGCATGTTGATGTGAGATGTGTCAGATTTAGCTGTAGCTTACTGTATTAGTGTGAAAACTTGTTTGATACTCGTTGTTTTACCATATTAGTTAAGTATAAATCATCTTTCATAATTAAGCTGGGCTCATTACTTGGTTGCACCACAATATGTGTTATTAGCCTGTCCTTCTGGCAGTAGCTACTTTAGATGAATCTGGTTGATGTTTGAAAGGCATGGTCAGCGGTTTGCCTTCTGGACTGAAACTGCTCCTGCACTTACAAAATCTACTGTATAAACTGCATGCTGGTGCTACTCGTATATGGACCAATGTATAATGGTTTGCTGTTCAGTAGTGCTATAATAGTATACTTAAATTAACAGTTTTTTCATAGGCCATCATATATGCCCTGGCTGTCCTCCGGAATTTCTCATTGCAGGAGGCTGAGCAGGTCTTCCTTTCTGGTCCGGATTATCATTACAGGTCAGAGTAGAATATGAATTATTTTTGCACAATGCCCAGTGCACCTTTTGTTTCTGATATTTCTGTTAACCCAACAGTGATTGTTCTCTGATAACTATTTCAGTGAAGTGGAAGATTTTAATAGAAGGATTGAGGGTAACACTTTCTATGAAGCCTGTATTTATAATACATTATAAGGTTATTCTTAAAGCATTATAAGGAATGAATAATGCTATTAAGTGCTCTTTGTCTGCTTTAAGTGAAGCAACTTCACTGTACTTAAAGCAGACAAAGACCACTTATAAATAATAATAATAATATTTTTTCTCAAACAGCCATAAGATCTTATACCAGATCAGATGAATGTGTACACATTTGCTTTGAACTATTTTTTTTGTAATATCAATTTGATTATTTTGATGGTAGCCTTTAGACAACTGTTGATAAGTAACTCTGCGACTACATGTCAACTGGCAGTCATTAGAGTATTAGTAGACAGTCTGCTAAACTAACCTTAAACTATACAACTTACAACTGATCTTAAACTAGCTCACAGCAAAATTCATATTAACCTCACAGGAAACACTCAAAACAACACTCAACCACTCCTAACCACTCACAAGATGTAGTAAGATACTGTCCAGATTTTAAATAAACAATGTCAAGATAATCCATTATAAATTAAGTGGGTTTATTATGGTATTCATTGTGTGTTATACGTAATCATACTCTTAAAAGTTATAACCACAAATGCGTAAGTATTATAATGTATTATAAATGTTATGATTATTTATGAGATGATACAACATATTATTAAGCTTTTTTATAATGCTTTATGCATTAATTATAATGCCTTAAGAAAACCCTTATAATGTATTATAAATACAGGCTTCATAGAAAGTGTTACCGGATTGACAAACAACTGAGGAAAGACGAGAGAACATTCAGTTGGTGGGTTTTGCTCTTATATACTTAAATTTGGAGTTTGGAGTTAGATGTCAGTAACATGATTATTGTGTTTGGTTCTCTCTCTCTCTATCTACAACCCCAACAGTGCATAAGTGTTAAATCAGAAATATATATTACAGAGTTAAACATGTTAAAGCAAATGTTTCTTATTTAATTCTCCCTCCCTCTCTCTCTCTCTCTTTTTTTTTTAAAATCTCTCTCAGGAGTTGAAGCCTACAGCCTTTCTGTCCATGCAGCAACTGATGGAAAAGGGGGTCTTTTTTATGATCTTGTATTATGTGTTATTGCAAAAATGAATATATACAGTATATAAATATGCATTCTTGAATCATTCTTGTGTCTTGCCTCTCTACAAACTTTTAAATATCTGGCTGTAATTTAGTGACTGCAAATGCTGATTTCATTTGATTCCATCTTTACTATACCTGATAATGAGCTAGTTAAACTTAAGGGGGCTAATCAATATACAGTTTATTTCAAGAAACTAAGACTTAAGGTACTACACTTTTTCAGTTGTTTAAAGACTGAAATACATTTTTCATTTATATTTTATTTTGTGTAAATTCATTTAAATTTAAAATTGTTAACTCAAAGCAGGTATTACACACTTTCTAATTAACACCTGATGCATTTATAAATCAAAAATCATCATTTAAAAAAATAAATAAATAAAATGTTCCTGAGATTCAATATCTTTAACAACATGTACAAACATTACTACAAACTAAACCACCAGGGTCCTAGAACTGCGGTCCTGAAACTGCAGCCTCCGGTTGTGCAGGAACACCCTTCTCAACAGAATAGGCCTTTTACCTTATGAACCTGAACAAAACGTTAAGATTAGTGTTAAAGCAGAAAAGTCCATTTTTTTTCCCAGACTGGAAAAGCATTATATATTACTTACAAGCTAGTATGGCAGGTGAGTTGTACAGTGTGGACTAAGTTGTGAAAGCACTGATTTGTGAACTCCCTCAGTAAGGATGGATTTTGTTACCTCACTTTATCCACGAGATGACACTATTGCTCAAATTTATATCGTAAGGCCCGAGGCAGTTCATTTTGGCCCCTTTTTTTCTCAGTAAAATTTCCTTACAAGCTCATTATTAAGACTTCTTAGCATCAGAATGAGACCTATAATGTCCTATAATGAATTTTAATCTTGAAAAATAAAAAATGGACTCAATTCAGAATTCTTTCCTTCTTTTTCCTCACTTCTATATTTTAAAATGTTATTATGTGTAATTTCTAGCATAAGCAAACCTAACTGCAAAAAAAAAATTGCATTAAAAAATATGCTCATTCCCTATTATATAGCATAAAAAAACAATTCATCATCTGAATAGGGTGTACAAATGCACAGTATTTATGAAGCAAGCGAGCCACCAGGTATTATAGACTTTCTTAGGTTAGGCTGGTCAAACAAGCAGAGCAATGTTTTCACAGCACCACAAAGCCAGTGTTAACACATTTTCTGGGAAATCAAAGAAAAATTACAGCACATTTAACTTCTCCTTCACCTCTCCACCCATTAAATCACTTGTTCCCTGGGCTCTCCATGTGCAGTTATTGTAATAAGTTACAGGAATCTGGCCTTTCTTTACAAGAATTCCACCACATTCCACCCTTTTTCTTTCATTCACTCTGCCCTCTGAATTTCTGTCTTTTATCCCATTTTCCATACTTTTGCCATGGCTTAGGTACACTAAATGTAACTAGATGCTTTATGGTTCTACGCTGTTTTGAATAATTAATTTAAAAACTGAATAGAAGAATCATTGAAACTGTATGCACAATTTTGCTACATTTATATGCTGTGGTACATGAGCTGGAAGCATTATATCATGATAACACGCTGCAGTCTTCAAGAGAATTTCATGTTCTTTCAATTTGAGATGCTACTAAACAACTATCAATCAAGCCTTAAGCTCTGGAAAGCTGGCACTAACTTCAGTCAATAGGTCATGACACAAATATGACATTAGGCAAATCAATACATGCACACACCAGGCAGAGCCAGTAAATGTAACAATTGGTTTTGAGGAGAAAGGAGGAAAGAATGAATTGAAAGAATGAGTGAAGAGTGAACGGCAGGGGGTGTGCTGAGGGGTGGCGGTAGGGTAGAAAAGGGTGGAGTGTTAGAAACCGGGCCTGCACTCAAATTGAACTTTATGGCCAAAAAAAAAAAAAAAAGAAAATAAGAGGTTTGCACACAAACTAAGGTGAGAGGCTGGGAAAAGCCTCTTGCTTTTCTTCCCACATGTCTTTCTTTTTCTTCTCTCCTTAAGTTATAATTTTATTGTCATATTGCTTATGGCTACTTATCACTTTCATTGTGTTATCAAAAGGCTTAAGGTGAGCTATAAAAATGAATATAACTCACTGTGAATGGATACAGAAAAAGAGGTAACATATTTTGCTTTCTTGGTGGCACAGCATGTAAAAGCAATGATGAATTTACATGGAACTTGGAGTTCAGTAAGCAACTTATGACTCGGTGGTGATTCAGTAGCCATTCTGAGAGCATATTCATGAGAAGGTATCATCAGATTGATTCAAAACTGGAAAGATTTGTAATCATTTCAAGGAAACTATTCATTAAAAGAACTGACTCCTAACACTTTGTTCATTAACCGTACCAATTAACCTTTACAGTAAATACTCAGGCTTTAGATGACAGAAAGCTACTGAAAGATGTGGGCGGAAGAGTTCATTTTTACAGCATTTTGGATCCAAATCAAGGCACGAGGACTCTTAACAAAATAACAGTCTCAGAAATCCCCCACTTAGAGAAAGAGAGGAAGAGATCTACTGTACATTATAATTAAATTTAAGTCTGTTACCTCAGCTACACTCTGTTTTTTTCGTTCTTTTAAAATAACTTAGGTCAGCTGCCTGTTTTATTGGCAATAGTGACCAAAAATGACCTTATATTTATAGACTTATACATATACTGTAGGTTAATGAACATCTCTGTTCAATATTTTTGCATTGTTCTAACATGAAAATGGTCTTTCAATCTGACTTTCAACCTCCAGACTAAAACCATCAGGGAAAAATAAACAAGAAACAAATGCTTTGGCACAGAAAGCGCTTAACATGGATGCCTGGTGGGTTAGGAACGAGCCTTTTCATTTAGAGTGCCATTTTAACGCACACACTTACTGCAGCCCCAGATGACTGAGGTTTGTTGAGGTAAAAGAGTTCATTTATGCAGCATTTTGGATCATGGTCAACAAACAAAACTTGAGAACATTCACTCTGCTATATTGGATTCTGAAATGCCCCTGTTCAGAACAAAGGGAAGAAAGAACACAGCCTGATAGTAATTGGTGTCATAGGACACCAAGTCAAAGGTCAGGTCAAGTTTAGTGGAGTGGCTGTGGTTTGCCTGAAGTGTGACCAAGAAAAAGATGAGCCACATTTACCAGATTATGAGTGTGTGTGTTTGAGTGTTTTATTCAGATGGAAACAGGATGGAGAACAGAAGACAGTAGGAAGTGATTTTAGAGATAAGAAGCCAGCCAATAATGGGTAGACGAATGTTTGGCTACTGCCTCACCAGGCCGAGACTGATTTGACTAAAGTATAGGATAAAGACTGAATTAATGATTAGAGGGAGAGCGTGTGTGTGTGTGTGTGTGTGTGTGTGTGTGTGTGTGTGTGTGTGTGTGTGTGTGTGTGTGTGTAAAAGAGGGAGAATAAAGGAGGAGGAAAGGGGGAGATGGAAAGAGGAACATAATGAGCAAAAGGTGGACTGAGACAGAATGAACAACATGGGGCGAAAAAGGAGGAACAGCTTGATTAAAGAAATCATGTGGTTCATGTTAAGTTTCAGTGGGTACTGGTGGATATATAGAGGTAATGAGTCAAATAGTCAAGCATGATCTAGATTTACTTCTTCACCCAAATTAATTTAGCTGCATGCACTATAAATCAGCCCTTCATCAGATACATGAGTGAGTGTTTGTGTGAGCAAGATGGAAAGACAAAATTCCCATTTTTAATAACGTTGATAATGAATAAGAGTTGGGAAAAATGTTAAATACATTTTTCAAGATATTGTTAATTATTAATTCATAAATATCATAAGAATACGTTTTTGTGGAGTGGTATCACATTACATTTTACAACATGAACTAAGCTTGTCTTGTCATAAAAAGGTCAAATTATCTGAAATAATAAAGGACATGTTGACAATCATATTACACACAATCATGAGGGTATGATATCTTTTTTTTTTTTTGGCATGTTAGTTGGATGATGTGGCTTTATATTAAATAAATATTAAAAAGCAGTGAAACATTTATTTAATTATTTATTCATAATATAATTTATAATGTATTAATGTATTATTATATATAATGACAAACTAAGTTTTCCCCTTCAAGAATTGAATTCTTAAAAAAAAAAAAATCTTTATTATATCAGGACCATTGTATCACCCTGACATGTTTTGCAATATGCCCCTCCAAAACTATCAATGTCAATTTTATTACAGAAATTAAATAATTCTTAGAAGATGTGTATTCATTGTATTTATGTATTTTTGAATAAATTAACACGAACATCACGTCATTGACCTATTTGTCAGTCAGTGGGTGGGTGGGTGTGTGCAGCTTTGGCTACACTTGTGAGAGAATCAAAACACATTTGAGAATCAACTTGGGTGGACTTTTGAAGTGGTCTTCACTACTTAAAAGGCTGTTTAGCTCTCAAACTAATAATGTTGACAGGATTGTGTGAGATTCAGGGTCAGGTTTTGGGAACATCATACTAAATAATTGTGTCTAAATGCCTTTCCTAACATATTGAAAACAACATATGAGCGTGTGGCGTCATGGATGAGAGAAGGTGCAATTGTGTGTGGTGTTCCAGGCTTAAGCGTGTAAACCAATGTGCTGGTGGCATGTATTTGGGGTTATGTGAGTCTCCAGAGCGGAGTATCACTTACCCTGCTGAGTTTTTTGGCAAGAAGAGTGAGAAGCAGAAAGAGTGAGAGGAAGAGAGGGAGGGGAAGTGAGAGAAATGTCAAATGAAACCCTAATTCCTCTTTCAAAGTGCCTAGAAATATTTATGCCCTCATTGCATTGCTCCTTACACCCTTCAACTCTCTCTCTCTCTCTGTCTTTGTCTCTCATCCTTTTCTCCATCTTTGTCATTCCCCGTTGGGCTTTGATCTCTTTCTCTCACTTATTCTTTCCTCCTTTCACCAGGCCTGAACAAAGTAATAAAAAATGACCTAAGCACAAAAGAACAAAAGATAAGTGGGTGGGAATGAAAATAGGTAAGGCGAAGAGGGGGGAAAAGGGGGATGATTACAGAAAAGAGGAGCGAGAGGGTGTTCGGTGTCATGGGCCACCCAGGACAGGCAAGATATTGTAAATGTTTACCAGGAAACATCAATTGAATTGCTTTGCTAATTTCATTTTTCACCTGTTTCCACACTACTGGTTTCTCCTTAGGTCAAATGTGTGTTTTCATATGCAAGAATGCCTTTATCTTTGAACATAATTTCTTGATGGTGGGCACAACCCACTAAGTGGGGTATTTAGATATACCGTTGATAACTTATCTCTCTTGCTTGAGGGCCAGCAGCTAACAAGTTAAAAAGTCAACAAAAACCTACAAAGGCAGAGGACGCCGTAAAGGAGAGATTAGGACGGCGATAAGAAGACAAATAGCTCCATTGATATGAGAGTGTAATGACTATCGCCTGTTGTTGTTGTACGAAGAGGAACATGTGTGGACATGAAGCTATTGTGTGAACACAATCGGCAAGGTGTGTGACGTGTGACGCATCGCCTCGCGCTATCTCTGTCAAGTGCTTGTAATACAAGCGTCGCGTTTAGTCAACATGGGGGCTACATTCCTCTCTATAAACGGGGAAAGAAAGGCCTACAATAAGGAACCACTTCGTGTGGGATGTTTAAAACTAATAATCGTAAAACTGAAGTGTTGGTAGGCTGCGAGTCCGATGGTGAAGTGATTCGGTGTTGCCAGGTCTCGCAAGAAAAACAAACAGTTTGGTATGATTAATATTAAGTAGGCTATGGAAAAGGAAGATGGAAAATGGCAAAACTAGGCTAAAATGTGACAAATTATAGTTATTTTTCAATAATTATTAGGCCTATATTCTTGTACAAAAATAGGCCTAACTAAAATATGTTACATATGCAAATGTACACTTAAATAATCTATATGTATGTACATATTATAGATCTTTGATTTATTATTGATAAATAATTCTATACACCTGTGGGGATTGATAATGCCAGTGTGGCTGGAATAGTATTTGAAAGCTACTGAAAGTGGTCATACTTTATTTTCAAACATAAGTAATAAGGTTAGATGCTATACTGCATTTAACATGGATGAAAACGAGACTTCTTTACAATGATAGGCACTGTATAAAAGTCCTAGAAGAACACATCACTTTCACACCTCACAGCTTTAATGGGGGTTTTGTCTCAGAAAGACGTTTCGTAAGCTAAACAGTCGGCGTGTTGCTAAACAACAGTAGGCTAGTACAATTCCTAGAACGCACTGTAGCCTACGTTTATTTTTCACAGCCTCGTTTTCATTCCTGTCAAACAATTATATAGGGCGTTAAGATGCCAAAAATGGGCCCGGCCCCGCGATTGTCCATTTCGTAAACGCCTTTTCAAAAAAATATATATATATGTATATATATATACGTTTATAATAAGCAGACATGGCAACACCGGAGTAACTGCACAGCGCGAGCGGTCCAAGCTGTCACCCGGGTAACCCGCATATTAAAATCTGCAGACCGCTGTGGCGCGGAAGACCATCCATCAAAAGTAAATGGTTAACGACTTCTTTGTACGACTCACATTCATCATCCAGTCTCCATGGCCCGCGTCTTCATTAGAGACCCAAACTTCGCCTCTCCACCTTTTTACCAAGACCCTACCCCCATATGCTCGGTTCTTTTCTTCCGCTTCAACAGCAGGGGTGAGGGGGAGACCAAAGACCCTCGGGGACGCTCCTGCAACCTCCTGGCCTCTGCTAGGTCACCTTTTGTGCCTGCGTCATTCTCTTCACTCGCGTTCTCTCGCTCCCGCCAGGGTCCCGCAGAAGACCCTCCGTGTCTCCCTCAGTCCCAAACGTGGAAGAGGATAACCACAGCGGAGACAGATCCAGTTACGAGAGTTTTGAGTGTGCTGTGATTTGGACAGGAGAGAAAAGACTGAACTTGACAGAGCTCTGTTTTAACAATTAGTCTGACAAAGTGTCCTGATTGTTTTATGATCATATTCACATGTGTGTGTCCAACAGCTACTTGCGCACAGCTTGTTTATCTGTCACAGAGAGTGAGACATCTGTAAAGTAGCCTACATCCCATCTTGTTGAATGTCTGTTCTATTATTTAATTTCATTTAATTACATTTTTTTGTTTTCTTGTCGCTGTTATTATTATTTTTATTTTTTTGTGTGTGTGAAACATACATGCCAATAACGTAACACATGACCAGAGACCCCCATTAGCCTTACATTTTTATATTATAATGTATTTTTATATCCTTATATTTGTATGTAAACGAATCCCCGTTGTATTTATATTATTCATTACATTGTCATTTTTATTTCCCATTTAATTTCGTGTATTTCCCTATTGTATGCTTTTGCAATAAATGTGGATCATGCCAGTAGAGCCTGTGTGTTTATGTATATTCTAGCAATATTTTGCAATGTACTTTAAGAAACAAAGTCTTGAAATCTTTCGGGGAAACCGTGCAAATAAATAACTGCATACAAAAAAGTTCTGATGGGCGTTTTCAAACGCGCACATGTTTTAAGCGGGGCGTGGTGTGGGCGGGGAAAGACAATCATCTCGAAATATCATTGGTCCCTTGATTTGACAGGGCAAACAGAGGGAGGAGTTAGTCGAAGAAGGGGTGTGTGCGCTCACCGATAACTGGCGCAAATTTTCGGTTCAACCTATTCACCACAAGCTGTAAAGTTTGGAAGAGCTGAATGAAAGAGAGCATTAGAAGGGTAAAGGAAAGAGGAAAATCAGTTTGGCATTATCAGTGGGAACACTGCTTTTCAGAATCAAAGTTGCAGGTAATTGTAAAGGGTGTCAGGTTTAAGGACTATCACTCAGCCACGCACCAGAGAGAACACTAGTGATACACTTAAAGGAACGACAGAACGCAAGATGGATCGCAAAATCCCCGATTTTGCTGGTACTTGGAAAATGAAAAGCTCCGAGAACTTCGAAGAGCTTCTCAAAGCACTGGGTAAGTGTTAATCATGATGCACACGCGCGCGCAAAGAGTGCGCAAAATTGACTAACCAATCCTGAATGCGCGGGCATGGATTGCGCTACAGACCAATAAATTCTCTTGCGTGTCTATGCAAAACCGTTTTAATATTCATTCCATATAACTAGTCAGTATCTGTTTTTATGTTACTAGTAGGCTACTTATTTATTTTACTGTCAATTATATATACAGATAGTTAGGCTACTAGTTATCATTTAGTATTTATTAGATACAATTAACTATTTATTAGGTATACTTGTTTTAATAAACCTAGCAGGTAAAAAGCAATTGACACTGCGTATCCGATTGGGCAGGGTTGAGTTTATTTCGCTCAATTTCCTTGAGCAATACCTGTCTGGAGCTTTGTACATAAAAACGCCTCGCACTCTCATTTTTAGTGTGCATACATATTGGAAAGTCAGTTCACTAGCTGTCTTTGACGACCAATTCGGAAATTCTTGTTTAAATATTTACCACTGGTCAAGCCAGAATCCCGGAGTTTCAGTGGGTTCCCAAAATTTGACTGACGTCCGATTTAATTAGGGCACTGCTGCCACCCAAACACCCCTCTTCAACTGCCTGTGTCGAACAAAAGAAGCAGATTCCCTGAGAAGGAAGAGTAGGTCCTTCATTTCACCATTCAAAAGAATGATGAGATGAAGCAGACAGGTTAAAGAGTGCGGAGAAGGAGAAGCACAATGGAGAGAAAAGGCCCCGCTGTTTCTGGCATGGGAACATCTTGTGTTATATGAATACCCCAAATTTCAGGAGATGAGATCTGCAGCCACACGAACCCTTCTGAGGACAAATGTCATCGTAAAACCGAAGGGGGCGTGGCTATATGTGAGGAATGTGCATGATTGACAGACTGGCTGATGGAGGAATGAACTTTGCGACTTGCTTTAATGTTTTGCACAGACACACATGCGCATTCATATGTGCACACTCTCTTAAATTCACACACTTTCAGCAATGGCACATTAAAATTCTTTTCGCCACACAAATATTTCAGTGCACAGATGAGCCCGACAATGTGTTATATGAATACCCCAAATTTCAGGAGATGAGATCTGCAGCCACACGAACCCTTCTGAGGACAAATGTCATCGTAAAACCGAAGTGGGCGTGGCTATATGTGAGGAATGTGCATGATTGACAGACTGGCTGATGGAGGAATGAACTTTGCGACTTGCTTTAATGTTTTGCACAGACACACATGCGCATTCATATGTGCACACTCTCTTAAATTCACACACTTTCAGCAATGGCACATTAAAATTCTTTTCGCCACACAAATATTTCAGTGCACAGATGAGCCCGACGTGTCACCACGCACCCTGTCATCCACCCTCCTCCATCTTGTGTCCTCATCTCCATCCCTCTATTCTGAAATACTTCCTTTGTCCCCTAACCTATGACACTGACCCTGACCGTCTGACTCCTGTTACATCTTCTCTCAGTTAGTTATGGGGTTTGAAGCAGTGCTTGATCTGACAGGAGTCGGTTGAACTTAATTAACTAATGTTTTTAACAAGGTTCTGCCCGGATTACACTCTCAGAGTGAGAATGGGGCTTGTAAATAAGTTTAAATTTCCGTTTTCTTGTGTTTATTGCACTAAGAATATGCATGTGCTAATGGCTTATGCTAAAACTCATTAGAGTATTGGCAATTTGTTTCCACGTCTATGCCTGTACGTGTGTCTAAATTTCGGCCCCCTCTTGTCTGCCTTCATGTGTATATATTTACCCTTGGTGACAGGTGGGAATGTGTGTGAGGTGAGTAGTGTGAAATTCTACTCGATCCACAGAGGCTCTCTCTCACACACACACACACACACACACACACACACACACACACACATACACACACAGACTGGCCTTTATATCTAGCTGTCTTTTTTTACACTTGAGTATCCTTTTTATCCTTGAGTATCCTGCTGCCATTCTTGCTCATTTTTTCTTCTTTTGTCAGTAATCTTGCCCTTGTATATATTTACCCTTGGTGACAGGTGGGAATGTGTGTGAGGTGAGTAGTGTGAAATTCTGATCCACAGAGGCACTCTCTCACACACACACACACACACACACACACACACACACACACACATACACACACAGACTGGCCTTTATATCTAGCTGTCTTTTTTTACACTTGAGTATCCTTTTTATCCTTGAGTATCCTGCTGCCATTCTTGCTCATTTTTTCTTCTTTTGTCAGTAATCTTGCCCTTTTTTTCAAATGTGCCATGCTTTTTTCTTTGTTGCCTCTGCCCTTCCCTTCTTCCAAACTGTGGTCAATCCATTTCCTGTCAGGAAGGTTTAATAGATTACAGCATCCCCTGTGGCTGGTTGAATAACTTCCCCTTTCAATGCGTTCACCCACCTACACACACACACACACAGCCAGGCTCCATTTGACATGCAGTATTTAATCGGTTTGTCGGAATGTACAGTTAGATTTTTATGTATGTGTAGTACACAAAAAATAAAGTAGTGTGTGTTAGAAATTGACCAATAGGTTTGACCATTTTTTAGTTATAAATATTTATGCTTATCTCTTGGTTATCGTTTCTTTAATATTGGGCTTATTGATAAATCACCATTTGGTTGGTCTTTAACGAACAGTCCCAACACCATCACTACACCTCAATACACCTCAATACATTTTTTGCATAATTAATTTCCAACCTCATTCTCAAGTGAAAAACATAAACCAAAAGGAGACAAAATAGTACTTATAGTAATAATAATATTCATTCCATTTAACTATTTACTTATAATAGTATTAAAAAAAAATGAAAATATTAGTAACTATCAGAATAGTATTTTAAAAGCAAAAAATATATTATAAATATTAATAAATGTTATAATAGTAAATATTCATAATTATATAGTATTATTATTATAATTAATATTTTGCATGCATTGTTATAGTCTGACAGTTACTTAGTTATTTGTGTCAAAAACCTATTAAAATATGTCCTGGATTATAGTGATCAGCAATTAAATGAGTATATTAATGTAACATTTATTTATGTACTGTATTTGTTGGGATTACAGAATATCAGTTGATCTATTGTGTGTGTTTGTGTCAAATGGGTTTCTCTCTATGGGGTAATAGCAGGTGATGTCATCAGACAGTGCCGGCAGCGAGCGCAGATGTGTGGAGCACAGCCAATCTTAATAAAATCATTCTCATCCCCCTTTTTGTCCTTTAAACTGTGTGAATGAAGAATTCCCCATAACCTCTATGGATGCCAGAGTACTCACTGTTCTTCGGGAGATTGTTCTGATCTGCATGTGTGTGTTTTGTCAGGTGTGAACGTGATGCTGCGTAAGATTGCGGTCGCAGCTGCATCAAAGCCATCTGTGGAGATTACGCAGGACGGAGAAACCCTGTCAATCAAGACCTCCACCTCTGTAAGGACCACCCATGTCACCTTCACAGTTGGACAGGAGTTTAATGAGGCCACTGTGGATGGACGTCCCTGCACGGTACACACGCACCCATAGAAAAACACTTCAGTCATCCTACTGTCCATTTGTCTGTCTGTCTGACAAATTGTCCTTTTCCAAAACATGCAAAAGAGCAAGAACCTATGAAGTGTGTGTGTTTATGCAGTCCTGATCTCTGATGTGGACTCAATCACACCCTCCATCTCAGAGGAGCTATCAAACTGGATACACACCCATTCCTTCAACCTCCATCCCTGGAACTCACATTCTCATGGGCACTGATCTCACTCTTTCCATCTCCAAAGAAAAATACTGCCTTCACATATTTGCCTGTCTCTGTTTCTCTCAGAGCTTTCCTCGCTGGGAAACAGACAGCAAGATTAGTTGTGAACAGACTTTGCAGAAGGGTGAGGGTCCAAAAACCTCATGGACCAGGGAGATGACCAATGACGGTGAACTGATTCTGGTAAGATTTAATCCTATTATTATGTGTTATCCTTACAGCTCTTTCACACACATGGGTCTTTGATCATATCTGATATTTCAATAGTCTTTTTCCTGCTTTTTTTGGCAGACCATGACCGCAGACGATGTCGTGTGCACAAGAGTTTATGTCAGAGAGTGAAAGTATGAGGAAACAGGAAGAACATCCATCCAGATCACTCTCTTTCATCGTTAAAAACAATGACTTTGATTTTATATCATCTATTTCCTTTCTCCCTCATCTCATCTCTTCTTTTCTTTTTTTTCTTTTTTGACAGTGTATTTGAATAATACTTCAGAGAGCCATGCAAATAATTCATGTGAGAAATTGGGTCCTGATTTGTCATTTAACAAATACATCATTTTGGGCTCAAAGGCACTTTTAAGGGTTGGCCTTCACATAGATGAATATCTGGAAATCTGAAGCTTGGAAACCAGACTTTGGTGAGACAGTCCAAATCACCACTGAAATAATATCAGTCAAGGTGCGGTCATATTTACTATTGTAAAATTTCACAGGCGAAATCCAGTTGTTTTTTGTAGTGATCTACATTAATGGGAATTTCGAGTAAGGGTGAAAGATTTCCCCACTCAGATTTCAGAAAAAGTTCAAGTTGGGTTGAAATGACTTCTGTGTTGCGAAATTTGGATAGTTTTTTAATTAAAATTGACTGTTAATTTACAGTAAATTTGACTATATTCAGTTGATTATGAGAAGTTTTTGCCTTGATTTTAATTTGCTGTTGGCACAGTTTATAAACCTTACTGCATAATTTGAAACAGATACAAAAGGCAGATAAAATGTTTCAATTCATTCCATCACAATATCCAATCAACATTTTAACATTTTATGAGCACATTTGATTCAAAATTACACTGTTCGTTGAAATCTCCAATTCATTCTTATGTAACATTCTGTACCAAAGGGCGCGGAGCTAAGCAAAGGGTCAGTTGTAATTAGAACCCCATGAAGCTCCAATCCCAACCTTCTCTTTTCATCTTTAATTTTTTGTATATATTTTAATAAAACCTGAATCTGAAGTTTCATCCAAAATCTTTTTTCATTATGTTTTTATTTATACAAACAATTTCAGCACTCATTATTTGTTTCTGTGCATGGACAATAAAGGTTACTGCCAAGAGTTAGTGTTTTTCTGTCAATCAGTAGCATTTATCCACACAGAAGCTTACTGGCAGTTCCATGATGTCAATGGAATGAATGTCAGTTGATTTTATTTCAAAATAAGAAGAAATTAAAGAAACTGCCTTGAACTTTTTAACAAACCCACACTCCTTCCCACTCTCTTTTCTCACTCAGACACACTGGTAGGTTCACATCTTATTTTAGTATTTCTGCCAGCTGTCTGAAACTAGAATAACTTGTCTGTCCCTCTGCACCCCTCCATCTCTCCCTGATTTTTCCATCTCAGTCTTTCTTCTTTCTCATCACTATCACCCTCTGTGTGTCTCTGGTTCCTGTCTTTCAGCTCACAGTTTTACAAAACTTTCAGTGCACTGATTGTCATTCAAATGAATGGAATGTAAATGTATTGTTACATAAAAATGGATGAAAAACACCTGTAAGTCATCAAATAAGAAATTTCCCCAGTAACTTGATCTTCCACTCCAAACATTAACATTTCTGTTTGCTATGATGTGCAGAACAGTGTTGACCGTGGGTCATTTATTACACTCTGAACTAGCCAATAGGATAAAGCTGTTAAATAAAATGGATCCAGGCAAACAAGCCAACTGTCCAATCCAGGCAGGAAATGCCAGTCGGGTTACAAGGTGAAGATGATTGACAGCAGATGTGCTTAACAAGGAGCAGGATCATAAGAGGGAATGGAAACTCAGGGTCAAAATGAAATGAGGACCATCACACAGTGCACTCATATGCATATTCATATATACTTTACATATACTGTATCTATCATACACAGTACGCCATCACATCCAAGGATGTTAAGAGCGTATATACAGATTAATAGACATAATTACGTGTATTCACTCTTAAAAAGAAAATCAAAGGTAGAATGGAGGTGATGGTGGAATGTGGAGAGGTTTGGGGTGATGCCTGCAGCTGTACATGGTTATTATGTGACCCTAATAAAACCAACCCCTCTCTACCTCCTGCCCCAATAAAAGACCCCAAATAACTGCCTCTCCTTCCTCCTTTATTACCCCCTGGGGCTGTAAAAGGCAGCTGTCTCTCTCCTCTCAGAAACCACACGCACATTTGCACAAATATGAAACCAAACATGCACATTCTTTCAAACCTTCACATGTACCATCAAACACTTTGGCCACTGTGAGCACAGACCATAAAACCGCACACATACACACACTCACACACACATGAGTGCCCACAGCCAGTAATGGACTTTAACGTAGCAGAAACACTTGCATGTTTGGCTATGAGCATAACAACTCATAAACACACACACATTGATTTTGCCCAGCTATGTGCAGGGCAGGTAAATCTGGAATGGCAATCTCTTCCCAACATCTATTCTGTTTACTTTGGATTTGGCTGGCAGGCAATTTGGCAAGCAGATAAGCATTTATGCAGCAGAACACACACACACACAAAGTCACTGTTGCAGTTACACTATGAAAATGTCTATATGTTTTTGTGTGAAAATGATATACATCACTAATGATATACATATATTTTATTAAATATTATATTATATTATAATTTTGTATCCAAAATTTTTTTAATATATCATTTCCTTTTTTCTTTTTTTCAACTTTCAGAATATACTGTATACAATACCATTCAAAAGTTTAAGGTAAGTCAAGTCATTTATTCAATTAAAAACAGTAATTTTTATATAATATTATGTTTATAGATTTTTTATATAATATTACTACAATTTAAAATTGAAAACAGTTTTCCAATTTAATATATTTAAACTTATTCCAGTGATGGCAAAGCTGAATTTTCCAGTCTTCAGTGTCACATGATCCTTCAGAAATCATTCTAATATGCTGATTTAGTGCTAAATAAAATTTTTATCATTATCATTCTTGAAAACAGTTTTTCTGCTTATATTGTGGAAACCATGATGCATTTTTGTCAGGATTCTTTAATAAATAGTCTTTTTGATCAATGTAATGCAATCTTGCTGAATAAAAGCATTGTTAACTTCCTTTAAAAAAAACAACAACAACAATAAATACATAAAATCTCAAATGGTATTTCCATTAAAAATTCCTCAGACACGCTAATTTACCTTACCAATACTGATGCTGTTAGTAACAACCCTTTGAAACTGACTCTAATCTCTTATCTCACATTTTGATGTAAGAAAGATTTGTAGCTGTAAATAATCTTGAGCGTGGTATAGACAAGCCACTCGTGGGATGAGCTGGCTGTCATACAAAGTCAGATCCTAATCTTTGTTGCTGAAAGATAACAGATATATCAGATCCATGCTAAATCTGACAGCACGGTGTGATTTGGGATCAGATTTACGCATGTAAATATACGGACAGTCAGTTGGGTAATGATAATATTTTTTGCCCTGCAGCAAAGACTGCACAGAATGTTGTGATAGACAGAAAGATTCATGTGGCTGTGTTTGTGTGTGTGTGTGCGTGTGTGTGTGTGTGCGTGTGAGTGTCCATGTGCATGTGCATGTGCATGTGCTGGCAAAAACCACTTTATCAGGGACACTGAGTGGCAACAGAAAGGAAAATTTAAGCAGAGCGTGTGTGTGCAGAAACTGTGTGGGCACAGAGTTTTCCAAATATGACATGTACAAGCGTGTGTGTGTGTGTGTGTGTGTATGTGTGTCAAACAGCTAACGGTGAGAAACATCCCACAGACAACACACTCCAAAAGGCCCTGTGGGCTTATTGCAAAGCATTATGGGTCAAACAAACCATTGTCATCTTACAGCTGATTGGTGGATCACAGCTGGCCCTGATCCATAAACCTCGAGGGCATCTGTGAGATACTTACGCACACTCACAAAAGTAAACAGGGTTAAGATCGACAAATTTGTTTCTCACACCCATCAGTCTACACGTTTTGCTTGCACACTACCAAAGAGGCAATTCATACACAACTCCACACATGCACTCAGGCATCTACTTCCAGCAGAAAAAGACAAACAGTTTAAAACATTTCTCACAGTGGTGCTGACTCAAAGTGAGCTGGCGGTGAGGATTCCAAGATTCCAGACGTGCGGAAAGAGTGAGTCCAGCACCGAGGTGTGGAGAGAATCACACGGAAACAGTCGCAATCTCATGGCCAGGCTTCTAGGGCAACTGTCAAGTTTAGACAAATAATGTGGGTTCAGGACGAGTTTAGTTCAATCCACAGCATCAAAATGAATTTCAGCTTGTCCCTCATTTTCAAATGTCTGGTTACAGTGAGGCACATACAATGGAAGTGAATGGGGCAAATCCTTAATTGGTAAGGCCATAACTTCTAAAACAACTGTAAAAGGCCTAAATGCTTTTCTACAATTATAAGCTTCACATTTCTATTTAAAAAAATTCCCACTCACTCCCAAGTGCTTCACCTGAACCTTGTTTGTGTGTGTGTGTGTGTGTGTACAGGTTTTTCTACACTGGTGGGGTCTTAAACCTGAATACACACCAACTCATGGGGACTTTTAATAACAATAACTATAAAATAATTTAACTTTCTAAATTGAGGTCCCCATGGGTACAAAAGCTTATAAATTTAAAAAAAAAAAGAGCCGTGACATGTGGCCAAGTGTGGTGATCCATACTAGGAATTAGTGCTCTACATTTAACCCATCCAAAGTGCACACACACAGCAGTGAACACACACCCGGAGCAGTGGGCAGCCGCTTATGCTGAGGCATCCGGGGAGCAGTTGGGGGTTCAGTGCCTTGCTCAAGGGCACCTAAGTCACGGTATTGCAGGTGGGAAAGAGTGCTGTACATTCACTCTCCCCACCTACAATCCCTGCTGGTACAAGACTCGAACCTGCAAACTTTGGGTTACGAGGCCGACTCTCTAACCATTAGGCCACGACTTCCCCTACAGAGCTATTAAATCATTCAGAATTAGTTTTTTTATGTTTTGGTGTAGGGTTGGTGTAGGGCGATAGAAAATACAGTCTGTACAGTACAAAAACCATTACGCCTATGGAGAGTCCCTACATAGTGAACCAGACATGTGTGTGTGTGTGTGTGTGTGTGTGTGTGTATGTGTGTGCGCGTTTTTGTGACAAATGAGGACATCAATTTGTATAATGACAAAGGTATGACATAGGTATTACAAGTAGAAGGTGACTTTTCAGGACATTACCCCATGTCCCCACTTTTCAAAACGCTTATAAATCACACAGAATGGAGTGTATTGAAAATCTGAAATAGTACAGAGTTTCCTGTGAGGGGTAGGTTTAGGGGTAGGGTTGGTGTAGGGCAATAGAATATACGGTCTGTACAGTAGAAAAACCATTACGCCTATGGGATGTCCACACTTTTCACAAACATAAACCTGTGTGTGTGTGTGTGTGTGTGTGTGTGTGTGTGTTTAAAGAAAATGAGGGATGAGTCAAACTTATTTTATGTGGTAGGCTTAATCAACATAATGCCACAAATGCTGTCAACCTAGATTAACTTGTATTAAACCCGGAATATTCCTTTAGGCCTCAGTCTGGAAAATAAAGAGAGCCTGAGGACATGTGCATCAGTTTGGCAAAGTGTCCTTATTGTTACACATTTTGAAGAAAGCATGTCCCCCCTAAAAACAGAATCACATCTCTTGCAGTATTTGCAGCGAGAATAACGTTAGGGAAACTTACAGATGCTGAAAGGGTAGATGAGATCAGCAGACATTAGACTATAAAGATCACAGCGTTGACCCCAATGACTCACTGTGGCTTTAATAGGGTAAGATATCATTACATGGAACTCAATTCATGAAGGGGAGAGTGTAGACATAATAATAAAGCAACATTTAGGCTATGTTTATCACGAATCCGGTCCGTGGCCTTCCGGCCGATTGCCACTAGAGGTCATTCTACCATTACACTGACTCTCACACTACACAGACTGTTACATGTCACTCCGGACTACAGTTCCCATCATCCATTGCACTTACACAGCTGAATTCACTGATCACACAGCCGTCACATATCTCCCGCTCACCTGAGAGCCATTACACACTCTATTTAACACTCTCTCAGTTCCTGTTCAGATCGCTGTGTATTGTTCTGCGTTTATCACTCATCTAGCGATAGCTGCATTACCGAGCCTAGTGTCTTGTTTTCCTTGTTTTCTTTGTCTTGCCTTGTCTGTTTCCCCGTGTTCTGTGTACCTGGATTATCCCTCGAGTCTCGCCCAATTGGATACTGTTCGCCCCTGCCTGGATCTTTGCCTTGTACCTGGATTATCCCTCATGCCTTGCAATCAATATACCTGTTTGCCGTTGTCTGACTTATGCCTGTTTTTGACCACGTCTCTTGTAAATAAAGCCTTGCAGATGGACCCACACGCTTCCTGTGTTCACTCCGTAACAATGTTCACACAGTCAGCTTTTGGGATTGACAGCTATTTAATAACAGCGGTGTCTCTTAAAAACTGTCCTGCTCGCACAACAGTTTACATACAGTAGCATTTTCGAATTGAGTCATCACTGTATGAACGGGTATTCGATGTCAACCCTCTTTTTTTGTTCATGTGCTAGCAGTGAATACTACCTGGAAACACAGCAACAGTGAACATAAAAGTAAACATAAAAGATGGCGACATCAGTATCACTGGACAAGTGACAGCAGCGTTCATAACATTTGAGTCACACATAATACTGACAGGAGCAGCTCCACTGGGAAAAAAATGACTGGACACATCTCCATCTTTGTATGTTAGCGAAACCACACATTAAAGCACGCAACACACACTAAACTAGTTGTCCGTATGGTTGTGCTCAAAAGGTTGTGAGTCCTGCAAATTCACGGGTGTGAATTCCCTAGAATGCAGTTGACACACTCATAAATAACCGAACTGTATGTGAATTTAACTGTATCAAGCATTCAAATACAGGACTGGTAGGCTAATTTTGCAATGCTGCATTGTACCATATCTGTGGAAAGCCACATTGCTAGTAACAGGAGGCAGCTGCTGAGTCGAGGCGACCACTGAGTTTTGATTAGTTCAGAGAACTGAAGCAGAAGACAAGAAATGGTCAAAACACACCAGCTTCAGACAGTTTCCCAACATCTGTCCCTTACAGTATGTTTTGGCCTCAATGTTCAGTCTTTAATGTATGAGGTTCCATTTGTGTCAAAAATGACTGCTTTGTGTTTTGTACTATACATTTGTCTTTGTCTACAGTCATTGCCTACTTGTTCAGGTAAATCAGTATATGTAGGCGTGTATGTTGTGTGTTGACGTCGTCTTAATCTGTCGTGACTGTAATTCACCAAAAAGGCTTTTAATGTTCCAAAGGTTGAAGTATGTTCCTAGATACAAGACTGACTTACTATGTGTGAGATTTTGACAATACCTCCCATCATATATGTACAGTACACAATTATTTTCATAAAAAATACTGTAGTACAACCTTTGGAACATGAAACAAAACAAAAAAACCTATTGGTAAATTACTAGTGGGCAAAACTCACTAAATATAAGGCAACCTTTGGAACATGATAAAAACCTCTTGGTGAATAACTGCAGGTTTTTAAAAAAACTATTTGTGTACTGTACATACAGTAAGGGAGATATTGGCAAACTCTCACCTGTAGTAAGTCAGTCTTGTAAATAAGAAAAACACTACAACCTTTTTCTAAAAATATTTGTGCACTGTACATACAGTAAAAGAGATACTGGAAAATCTCACCTGTAGTAAGTCAGTCTTGTAACTAGGACTGTATTACAAGCATTAGAACATTAACAAACCCTTTTGGTAAATTGCAGTAGTTTTTTTTCTAAGAATATTTGTGTACTGTATGTACAGTAAGGGAGGTATTGGCAAAATTTCACATGTAGTAAGTCAGTCTTGTAACTAAGAGTGTACTACAACCTTTGTAAATAACAGAGTTTAAAAATCTTTGTCATGAAATGTTTAATCACAGTTTGTAAAATGTTTGATCCCAGATGTTATTCAATAACTTCACCTAAAAAGTGTTTTCAAAACTCAGTGCTTTGTTTACCAAGGAGACAACATTGTCAGTGAGAAGAGCATACTTAGAGTTGAAATATGACTTATAATGTGTGAAGAAAACAAAGAAAAATCAATCTCAGGTCAGATCAAGGTCAGATTTTGTTGTTTATTGTTTTCGATCAATCTTTACTTTTGTCATAAATGCAAAAAAAGTGAAAATATTATTTAAAGAGATCCACAAAAAGAAAACATTCTTCAAAATATCTTCTTTTGTGCTCTGCAAAAAAATGCAAGGTCATACAGGTTTGGAACGATATTAGGGTGAGTTGAATAATGACAGAATTTTCATTTCTGGGTGGACTATCTCTTTAATTGTGCACACACGTGTGTGTGTGTGTGTGTGTGTGTGTGTGTGTGTGCATGTTTATGTGGTTTATGAGGACACAAATTTGTATAATAACATGGGTATGACATGGGTATTACAACGAGAAGGGGATTTATGAGGACATTTTCAGTGTCCCTGTAATTCAAAAGGCTTATAAATAATTGAGAATTAGTTTTTTTTTGAAAATCTAAAAATGCAGAAAGTTTCCTGTGAGGGGTAGGTTTAGTATACGGTTTGTACAGTATAAAAACCATTACGCCTATGGATAGTCCCCACAAACCATAAAAACAAACCAGTGTGTGTGTGTGTGTGTGTGTGTGTGTGCACAATAAAGTGAAATTACATTTTACCACATTTCAGATTATTTGTTGTGTTTGATAACATTTTGTGAAGGAGATGGAAATTAAATTGTAACATTTTTGAAATAGCATTTTATATATATATATATAATGCTATAAAAAAATTAAAATGTAATTTCCATCTCCTTCACAAAATGTTATCAAACACAACAAATAATCTGAAATGTGGTAAAATGACAGTGTGATGGAAATTTGGTTATGGAGAAGAATGAACAGGCAAATAAATTCATAACCATTTAATAACTAAAACAGAAATAAGACACAATTCTTGTGTTTTTCATAGCTCTCCTACTCCAATTAACTGTGTGTGTGTGTGTGTGTGCACAATAAAGTGAAATTACATTTTACCACATTTCAGATTATTTGTTGTGTTTGATAACATTTTGTGAAGGAGATGGAAATTAAAT
>NW_015505430.1:1152576-1152941 GCF_001515645.1 Sinocyclocheilus grahami | reverse complement strand
CTGTAGACAAAGACAAATGTATAGTACAAAACACAAAGCAGTCGTGTCATTTTTGACACAAATGGAACCCCATACTAATGGGAAGAGAATGTGTACTTGGAGATGATGTGAACACTGTTTAGTTTTTTTTTTATTATTACATAAGTGTGAGTCAGAAGGAAAATCCTGCCAGTCCAGTTAATAAAGTTTGATTTGAATTGTAGATTTTGCATGTACATGACTAGTGTTTGTAGGCATTGTGTCCATGGTGGTGTGGTGACATCACATCACTTTTGCCAAAATTATGAATTATGATTAAAAATTTTACTGCAATTATGTTTTTGTTTAAAGAATATATTTCACATTTAGCACAAGATGTTTGCATA
>NW_015505430.1:1147979-1149736 GCF_001515645.1 Sinocyclocheilus grahami | reverse complement strand
GTTATTATAATCACTCCGGTTGGAAATTTTAATACTATTTTCTTTCCCCCTCAAATCTTTCCAACAAAACCACATCTGATGTACTAGCTTCGCGTAAGATGAGAGTAAAATAGTGTTACACACACACACACACACACACAGAGAGAGAGAGAGAGAGAGAGGGGATTTGTGGGCCAGGCTCAGAAAGAGGGTCCAGTTGACTGAGGGAGACGAAGGTCTTGCTGCAGAATCAAGGCGCTCTTTCATTTGCTTGCATATATTTTGGAGACTTTGGACGGTCGAAAGAAAGCAGCTACGAACGCAATTAAATACATTTCACCTCAGGACAGTTGTGCAAAAAAAAATATTTAAGACAATTTCCACATTGCAAATGCAAGGGATAGATGTTTCTTCTCGAACAGCATTGACAAAAAAAAAATCCCGGGAAATAATTTTGAGTTATTTTTGCGCATGTATTCATTTCGGAAACCGCTCGTTTGCAGAAGCTGGACTAAACTCACGCGCGCCCTCTTTTAACTACAGCAGGTGTTGGAGCCGCGCAAAACTGGATTTTGAATTAACGCTGTTTATGAGGGGAACAAGACGGTAAGTTAACCTTAGTGTTTCATTTGTTGGTTTGTCAAGTAGATACCAGTAAACTGCGTATTTACCCCGAAATATAAATGTGATTAAAAAAAAACCCTGTCATACTACCTCATGTTTTACCAAACCAAGTCGTGAGATACAAAAGGAGATGTGAATGGACTGGGAAAAAAAAAGTAGCTAACATATGGGTTTGGATAACATAAGGGTGAATAGTGAATCATTAAAGTATCAGTTTTGGGTCATATGTCATTGTAATATGTCGAAATTTGAGTCATTCCACGAAACCGGTACGATTTGAGTCCCTCTGACCTTTTTAAGTGTATTTTATCTATTGGGTCCCCAAAATCTATTTTTAAAAGCTTTTTGTATTAATTGAAATGTCTCCTTTAATAAGGTTAAAAAACATGACATACATTTTATCTTTATATTAGAAATTATCTTTTTTTTTTTCAGTTGACACCACCTATTTTGTCATGTCCCTCATGGCCTTCTATGAAAGTGTACTTGGGATATGAATAATAAAATTAGAAAAAAGTCCATACATTTTGCCATTCTCATAAATATCTACCTGTGCTTTTTTGCTGGTCATGTCTTTTTTCTAAGTAAATTCATGATTATTCATTAAAATCATATTATTTAGTCCCGTACCTTGATCAAGAGTCTTATACCACATGCATATGTTAAATGTAGTAATGTCCATGTGCATATGTGTGTTCTGCCTAAACTTTCACATCTCAGTGTTAAGTAAATTGCTCTGAAAGAATATTTGATTTAATGATATCAATTTAAACATCTACAGACATTTATGAGTATCGTGCACGCGGCACGCCTAAATGCTGATCCTACAAAAAAGGGAGAAATACCTGCAGAATGAACCCCAGAGATGGAGAAAAAATGTAGAGACAGGGAAAAAGAAAGGAATCAATGAGTTAAGTGAAAGACAACAGCGGCTGAAGCATAGAAAGTGGAGAGTAGCTTACAAAAGAAGCAAGGAGAGGAGAGAAGCACTGAGGAACTTAATAACCACTCCTCCACAAAGTCCAGATCATGCCCCAGAGCAGTATCCATGTCCAGGATCTTCCAGGTAGAGGAATGAGCAGTTAAGGGTGTAAGAAAACGACTAGGCTGAGTGTTAGAAAGTGTTATTAAATTAAAAGTGTAGTTAATAAGTT
>NW_015505430.1:1147260-1147512 GCF_001515645.1 Sinocyclocheilus grahami | reverse complement strand
TTTAAGGTCCCACAGTTAACAGTGCATGTCAGAGCACAAACCAAGCCATAAAGTCCAAGGAATTGCCTGTAGATCTCCGAGACAAGATTGTATCAAGGCACAGATCTCGGGAAGGATACAGAAAAATTTCTGCTGCATTAAAGGTTTGCAGAAGCATGTAGTCTACGTTACTCTTAGTGGAAGAAGTTTGAAACCACCAGGGCTGCGTTCCCAAAAGCATTGTAAGCTTAAGTTGATTGTAGCTCCATTGGT
>NW_015505430.1:1145920-1146430 GCF_001515645.1 Sinocyclocheilus grahami | reverse complement strand
TCCAAAGATAATAAATAAACTTCTTTTACATTGTCATTATGGGGCTTTGTTTGTAGAATTTTGAGGAAAATAATGAGTTTAAGACATTTTGGAATAAGGCTATAACATAACAAAATGTGGAAAAAGTAGAGTGCTCTGAACACTTTCCAGATGCACTGTATTCAGTCAGTTTATAATGATCTAAAGTGCCCTGAACAATTTCCAGATGCACTGTATTCAGTCAGTTTATAATGTTCTAATGTATACTATGTTATTGTTGTTTTTCCTGCAGTCAGGTTAATAAAACTCTGTTCAATTGCAATGTATATATGTTGTTTTTCTTGGTAACATAATGAAATACAGTGTTTATAGAAAATCTTACAGTGAATGAGTAAAAAAACAACTATTTATTTGTTAAGATGTATTTGTCTCTTCAACCCCGTTACCCTAGCCTCAACCCCGTCACACCTATATTTTTATTAATAATTTTTTTTAAGTTTATGAAAAAACTATTTAATGTTTGTTGAACTC
>NW_015505430.1:1145044-1145321 GCF_001515645.1 Sinocyclocheilus grahami | reverse complement strand
ACCTTCCAACAGGACAATGACTCTAAACACACAGCCAAGATAACAAAGGAGTGGCTACGGGACAACTCTGTGAATGTCCTTGAGTGGCCCAGCCAAGAGCCCAGACTTGAATCATATCTAACATCTCTGGAGAGATCTGAAAATGGCTGTGCACCGATGCTCCCTATCCAACCTGATGGAGCTTGGGAGGTCCTGCAAAGAAGAATGGGAGAAACTGCCCAAAAATAGCATTATACTTAAAAATACTTGAGGCTGCAATTGTTGCCAAAGGTGCTCC
>NW_015505430.1:1140206-1144158 GCF_001515645.1 Sinocyclocheilus grahami | reverse complement strand
TAATACTTTTGGGTAAAAAATCTAAAAATGTGAAAGCCCAAATCGAACCGGTTTCGTGGAATGACACATTTATCATTTGTAATCATTAGCAACTTATGACTGAACATTGTTATTAATTGTAGAAACATGGTAGCCTATATACGCATATGTGTACTAATTTGAAACATAGTCAAATAATATTTTAGTAGGCTGCTTGTTTTGAGCCAAAACGCGTAAAAAAAAGTTGCGAGCAGGCCAGAATACTATAAAGTAATGTCTTTCATGCGCAGGGAATGTGAGAGCGACGCGTGCGCTACAGTACCGCACTATGAGCGCGTGAGTTATGCCACTGGAGAGGAAGCACATCGCCACCTGAGAGAACATTTACAACCACTGCTGAGAATTACAAACTGAAGGAGGAGAAAAAGAAACGCAATCACTTAACTGACAAATGGAGAGTCACAACTATCTGCTGTTGTTCAAGATCACTGTTCTTCTCAAAGGTGAGTTTAGCCAGTTTGAGTGTTTAATTGCATTGATTTGTGCTGTATGCTTTCTCATGTGATGTTGATTAAAATATATATTTTTTGACGTTTAAAATGTAAAGCTGTCATCTGTACGATCCCTCCACTTACACTTTTGTAACACAAGCTGTTGACTGTGACCCCAAGGACATTATTTATTTGTTCAGCTTAAGTCCTTTTCTACCACAGATTTACGTTATACTGTACAGTAATTACTGATGTGGCACAGTTAAGTTTAAGAATAGATTTGATTGTATTTAATTACAGTGTAAAGCATGAAAATCTTTTTATCTAATCATATTCACTTTCCTTGTAGTAGTCTTTTTTACTGGAATTTCTTACATTATAGAGTTACAGTATATCCCCTATTAACTGACTACATCAAGACTTGGAGATTGTGAGGGAGACTTTTGTTTACATTCGACACTGGCAGAAGCTAAGATTTTAGATAAAGTAGCCTACTTATCGTGGCACTATTAGGTATACAACATCACATATCTGGACAAATTACTGTAAACGCTAGAAATACTGCTTTAATGGACCACAGCAGTTGCAGTTGAAGTATTTCCAGACTCTAGTCAAGTTTATTGCTACTAGCCATTCTGTACACACTCATCATACTAGCTGTTTGTATGCATTGTGTCAGCTAGACCACATACTAGTCATGCAGTCATGCCCTAATGGTTAGAGAGTCTGACTTGTAACCTGAAGGTTGCGGGGTTTGAGTCTCAGATCCGGCAGGAATTGTCGGTGAGAGGAGTGAATAACTAGCGCTCTCTTCCACCCTCAAAACCAGGACTGAGGTGAGACCCTTGTGCAAGGCACGAACCCCCAACTGCTCCCCGTGCGCTGCAGCAATATGGCTGCCGGGTGTGTGTGTGTGTGTGTTCACTACTGTGTGTGCGCACTTGGATGGGTTAAATGCAGAGCACAAATTCTGAGTATGGGTCAACATATTTGTCCACACTACTGTAGGTGTTGGTGTCTATTTTTGAGCATGCTGTGGCCGCTGATGGATTCTGCAGATGCTCTGTGATGAGCAAGCTCTCTTGTGTTCGGCTATGTTCTTCTGTGATTTAGATGGAGAACACAGGTGTGGACTCTGGGAATTCCACCCCCCTTGCCCTCTCCATTTCTCCCTGCATTTCTCACTCTCAAACCATTCGACCCCACCACTTATAGGAGAGTGGATTGAGACATAACATGAAAAATAAAGACAACATGAAGCAGAAAAGGAAAACTAGTAGACAGAAGAAATCCACTAAAATGGTTATCAGTAGCAGATGCAGTATATTAAATCTGTTTGGATAGAAGTGTGACTTGAAGACTGAAAGAAACTGACGTGAGAATCCTTGGAATTTGCTTTACACAACATTGCAGAAAGTGAGGGTGAATGAGAGTCTGTTTAAACTCAGGAAGGGTCAGTAATATGGCATTCATTTTTGATATTAATGTAAAATAAACTAAAATGCAATTCATACAATGAGTTGAAAGACATCTTGTATGATGAACATGTTTTTAATGTTTATTTTTCTGAAGTGAAATTCAGAAAGCTTTTAAAATACAGATAATTTGATATTTTTTATGACAAATAAGGTTAGTTCAGGTTGTAAAATTACATGTGAAGTGAATCCCCAAAAACCTAATGATATTTATTAAAACTGATATTAAACAATATAAATATATTTGTTAATTAATCATTCATGATATTTCTAAAAATATATATATATTCAAAAACATTTTTGAGAATAATGATTAAGATGTGTACACTCACGTGTTCAAGACATGAGGAAAATGTTTTACTCTAATGTTTTATATTTGTTTTACTCTATGGATTCATCTGATGTGAAAGTGTATCTATTTTACGCTTTGGCAAACTGGTGGCAAATTCATATCTTTTGAGTTGTATGAAAACGTATGATTTTTAGAAGAAAAAAACGAAACATGAAGGTCCACCTCTAAGCCGACCCCTAAACCTAGCCTTCAGGGGGCTGTAAGCAGATTGGACGAAAAATATATTAATTAATACAAAATTCAAACACAATTAAGCCACCAATTCACCAAATCAGAAAATATTCACACAAATTGCCATGACATTGTGTTGTTTACATCAATTTTAGTTACTTTAGAGTCTTTGAAAAATTCTCAAAAAAAAGTATAAAAGTTCTTTAGTGGGTTTCTTAGTAACATGTTCTCTCTCAGTAATGTGTCCCATATGTGTTCCACATATTAGTCATGCTAGCATGACTGAGCTGTACATTTGCATTTCTAATAAGACTCATTCAAAGTGATGTCCATCCAGTGGTGGGTGAAAATGACTGTCTCAATGTGGTGTAGGAATGTATTTATGTTTAAGTGTATGTGTTTTTGTGTGTAAGGAGTGAAAGAATCTGGACTGCTTTTCCAGACTGTTCACCACCAAGCTACATAAATGTTTACAGTTGTCATGACAGAGCCCTGGAGGCATGGACCAAGAAAACCCACAGAGCTGAAAAAGAGGACCAAAGATCCTTTACATCTCTTTCACAGATAGAACCAAACATTGATGAATAAGAGCAAAACAAGTGTAAATAAGAAGAATGAGAAGAGGGGAGTATTTAGAGGCTGGGTTTTGATGGGGATAATTTGGCAAAGATAAATGACCCCCAAAAGCCACTTTTGGATGCTTAAATCACACTTAAACATGTTTGAATGTCAATGGGTCTGATGACTGAACTCTTCTCAGAACTAACGTCTCGGTTACTTGTGTAACCCTCGTTCCTTGAAGGAGGGAACAGAGACATTACTGGGATCTCGCCCGAGAGCCCAATCACCTTCGAGTGTTAACTAAACAAGCCAATGACAGTTGGCGTTTGTGTTTCGCCACGCGCACCCCGCCCTGCAGCGCGGGTAAAAAAGGAGAGTGCGTGCAAACGCACATCAGTTTTTCGCTGAGGAGCCGAGACTACGAATTGGGATCCGTATGGAAAACGCCACTATTGCTGACCCCCTCCAGTGCCCTGCGGAAGCCGGCAAGTCCCCCCACACCAGTTGGGGCAGAAGATAGGACAGGGCTAAGCAGAGGTGTCTGCCACTGCTGTTCCGTACAGTGGTACATTGGATAACACTGGGAAAGCGTACCCAGTTGGGAACGCTAGGGAAGCCACATCCTGCGCATAGGAGGTATCATGTGGAATTACACATATGGACTGGCCCAGGGCAGTGCTACATATGGAAGTCACTGCGGTAGACTCAACCCGCCTGGGGTGAGATGACTATGCAGCAGAGATGGCAGAGAACGACTGCCAGGGAAAGACACAGGCTTACCGTGAGGGGAGCTGTACCGTGGAAGAATACACATGTGGGATCACCCGAAGGGGGAATCACTACACACGGGCACCTAGCCCAGCACAAGGGCTGACCTTGGGCATGCACACGAGTGCTGAGCCTGGCGTCTGGCGCTCCGCCAC
>NW_015505430.1:1139103-1139731 GCF_001515645.1 Sinocyclocheilus grahami | reverse complement strand
TACTGACTGCAGAGGCTCGAAGGGCTCCTCCTTCAAGGCCGTCAGGACCGAGGGGAGATCCCAAGAGGGTAACAGGTGAGGGCGCGGAGGATTTAGCCTCCTTGCCCCTCTGAGAAACCTGACGACCAAGTCGTGCCTCCCCACAGATTTAGCGTCTACTGCCTCGTGATGTGCGGCAATAGCAGCAACATACACCTTAAGGGTGGAGGGAGAAAGCCTTCGCTCCAACCCATCCTGCAGGAAAGAAAGCACAACTCCGATCGGGCATCTATGGGGGTCTTCCCGGCGGGAAGAGCACCAATCAACGAATAGGTTCCACTTCAGCCTGTAAGCGTGTCTGGTAGACGAGGCTCTAGCTGACGTGATGGTGTTTACTACCGCTGGAGGTAGCCCACCTAGAACCTCCGCATCCCGTCCAGGGACCACAAGTGGAGATTCCGCAAGTCTGGACGTGGGTGCCAGAGGGTGCCCCCTCTCTGAGAAAGGAGATCCCTCCTCAGAGGAATTTGCCAAGGAGGGGCTGTCGCGAGGAGCATTAGTTCGGGGAACCAAGTCTGACTTGGCCAGTATGGCGCTACCAAGAGGACCTCCCTGACCTTGCACAGTGTCTGTGCGAGAAGGCTCACTG
>NW_015505430.1:1138362-1139033 GCF_001515645.1 Sinocyclocheilus grahami | reverse complement strand
CATTCTCCCGGAAGGGCGGGCTGATGTGAGAGCTCGTCGGCTGCACGATTGAGCTCGCCTGAGACATGAACGGCGCGAAGCGACCTCAGATGCTTCTGACTCCAGAGGAGGAGATGGCGGGCGAGTTGCAACACGCAACGGGAGCGTAGACCGCCTTGGTGGTTGATGTACGCAACGGTCGCAGTGTTGTCCGTACGGACCAGTACATGCTTGTTGTGCAGCAGTGATTTGAAGCGGCGCAGAGCAAGCCATATGGCTTGCAACTCGAGGCAGTTGATAGCCACTGCAGTCGGGGCCCCGACCAGAGCCCCACGGCTGCATTCCCATTGCACATGGCACCCCAGCCCCTGGCAGAGGCATCTGTTGACACAACAACATGCCTTGATACTTGCCCTAGGGACACCCCTGTCCAAAGAAAGGCAAGATCTGACCACGGGCTGAAGGTCTGACGGCAGGACGGGGTGACCAAAACCCGGTATGTGCCGTGTCGCCATGCCCATCTCGGGACCCGGTTGTGAAGCCAACGCTGAAGCGGTCTCATATGAAGCAATCCGAGCGGCATGACAGCGGCTGCGGATGCCATATCCCCCAGGAGCCTCTGAAACTGTTTCAGTGGAACCGCCCTCTTGCGCTGGAAAGACCCCAGGCAGTTCAGCATCGACTGTGCACGC
>NW_015505430.1:1084095-1137055 GCF_001515645.1 Sinocyclocheilus grahami | reverse complement strand
AGAAAAGAGATCCTCTGCACCGGGGAGAGTTTGCTCTTTTCCCAGTTGACCCGAAGCCCCAACCGGCTGAGGTGACTGAGCACCGTGTTCCTGTGTTCGCACAACTGCGCTTGAGATTGGGCCAGTATGAGCCAGTCGTCGAGGTAGTTGAGAATGCGAATGCCAGCTTCCCTCAATGGAACAAGGGCTGCCTCCACGACCTTGGTGAAGACACGAGGCGACAGGGATAGCCCGAAGGGGAGGACCTTGTACTGATATGCTCGCCCTTCGAACGCACGGGACTAGGGAGACCACCGACATACCCGCAGTGGTAGATCGCAACATCGCGATGGTCATGTTCCCGCACTGAGAACATGACTCATCCATGAGCTCTGCTTCAGCGTGCTGCAAGCCCAGGCATGAGATATAGCCATCATGACCGTCAGATGAAGCCAGGAAGTGACCACATCCAGAAACGCACGAGCGGGAAGCCATCTTTAAAAAGACGCCCGTCGCTCGTGAAGCTCTTTTAGAATTTGCTCTTTTAGGAAGGAAACATTCTTTTATACAGAGCTCTGAAGTGCCCAGGGGAGGTCGCGGTGAGACCGCAGAATGGACACTGCAGCCCGCCAAAGAGGAGCAGCACCGGATGGCAACCCCCGCTGATGCGCCGTGACACCAACGCTAGCTGTTTCTTCTGTAAACACACGCGGAGATTCGTCTTAAAACGAATTAGTCTCGGGCGAGATCCCAATTCGTCAGTCACGACTGACGTAATGTTGAATGTGACTGACTGAAAGGGAACTTCACTTTTCCTAAACGTGTTTTCATCTCAGTGTCATTTTAAATTTATGAAGTTCACATGAGTGTCTTGCAGAGTAAGTGCTGATGTAGTTAACTATGGACATGTTCCACTAACGCAGTGGTTCTAAACCTTTTTTACTTGAAGGACCCCCATTGTCCAACACAATATTTGAAGGCCCCGGTTAGGATATTTCCTATTCTATTTCTGAAGTAATTAAGACAATGCTGCTGGTTCTCATTATATTTATAAAAATCTGTCTACTTGTTTTATTTTATTATATATATATACATATATATATAAAACCCTCTAACACTAGCACAGTAGCACTCTCTATTCTGTTTCTATTCTACCTAATTTTCTTTCGATTTATTATAAAAATGACGTTCTAAAACTAGCACTCTATTCTATTTCTATTCTACCTACTTGTTTTCTTTTATTTATAAAAAAAACTTAACCTAAATATAGTATATACTGTATATAGTTGAAAGCTTTGCCTTTAAAATGTTAAAATAAATGACTTTTTAATTTTTTTATATTTTTGTTACATAACACAAAGACATTCTTAAGTGTGGCTGATAGCATCAACATAAAGGTCATAAGTTTGATTCCTTGGGTCCCCCTCCATGTTCTCATTCCATTGGAAAGAGAGAGAGAGGGTGAGAGACTAAAAGAGAGAAATGCAGGGACCCTGTTTTGAGGTCTGTGGGGTTTGGTTCTCTGTCTGCCCCCTTTCTGAAAGCCTCCCCTCTGCTTTCTTGGTAAACAATCCTAAGAAATCCACTCAGAGCACAACTTCACCCACAGTAAATGAGACCCCAGTGTGTGTGTGGGTCAAAACCCGTATCACACTAAACCGAGAATTCCCCTCAGATAGGTTTCAGTGTTGGTATTATACTGGGAGTGTGATTGACTGGTCATCTTTGTTCCACAAGTCTGTTTTGGCCAATGGAGTAGTTTTGAGTTACATTTGCCATGAGCTACAAATCCACCGGTGAATTTCTGCTTCAGCTTCTCTCTCTCTCTTTCAGTCTTAAAAAAGCCAGGTCTGTTTGTCATAACAGGGAACCACTATGTTCAGCAGTTATTACAACCGCCACCCTTCCCTCTTTTTTCCCTCTCTTCCCTTCTCTCTTTTGCAAGCTCTTTTTCTCTGGCCTCTTCCTGTCTCTCTGTCTGTCTGTCACTCCATCCGTCCAGTTCATTCATCAACTACAGCTGTTCTTCACTGCTCTTTTTCTCCAGAATCTTGGAAACTTGAGAAGCCAATATGAATCCTTCTTGATATTTGTCTTTATCTTTGCATATGCTTATCACCTAAGCACTTTTGACCGTCATAGATCCTTTTTGAATGTACTGAAGATTTGTGTGTAGAAATGTGAAGAAATTAAATGTACAAAGCAATATAATCCCTTACAATTTACAGCAGTAACTATGTCAGTTTAGTAGAAACTGTGGTTACCATGGTAATGTTTTTGTAAAAGTAGTGTTTGTAGTACATTGAGAACATTGGTTTGTGTTGTTATTTTAACTAAAAAAAAATTATTTTGTTAATTTTTTTACTTTTAATTTTATTTGTTATATTTAAAATGATATTATTGCTGAAACATATCAAATTCATCATATTAGAATAATTTCTAATGGATTGTGTGACACTGAAGACTGAAACAATGACTGCTGAAAATTCAGTGTTGCCTTTACAGGAATAGACTACATTTTAAAATATACTAAAGATTAAAATGATAGAAAACTGTTATTTTATATTGTAATAATATTTAATAATAATACTGTTTTTGCAGCCATGGTGAGCGTAAGAGACTTTTAAAAACATTAAAAACATCTTACCAAGCCTAAACTTTTGAACAGTAGTGTATGTATATTTGTTTTTTATGTTAACCACTGTATGCATTATTTTACTAGATGTCTCTCTGTTTTAGGGCTGTGTGAGTGTTTTAATATTGATGTGAAGAGGCCACGGATCTTCAGTGGGCCTGAAGATGCTCTGTTTGGCTTCTCTGTGTTACAGCATGAGAACAATGGAGAAAAATCGTGAGTACTTTTCGGTACTTTTTTAGTTTTTACTCACATTTAGAAGTTCTTGATGATAAATACCATTTGGATATTAAATATGGACCCTGACTAGATTTTATTATATTAAGATGTCATCAGGTGATCACAAATTATAGCAAAACAGGCTTATAAATACATAATGTTTTGCTGTTCTTTCAAAGTGTCATTTGTAAAGTTTTTTTTTTATATTCTGAGTGACTCATTGTTTTATGAACAGAATTCTGGTTGGTGCTCCATGGGATGGACCACAAAATAACAGGAAGGGGGATATTTACAAGTGCATTGTGGGAGATGAGATAAATTCCAATTGCTCAAAAGTTAACCTAGGTATTGGATCAAATCTCAGGCTATGAAAATTTACATTCAATGACTGTGTTGTGCATGGAGTAGTAGTTTACAACATGTTTTTGTGTTATTCCCTGTATAGGTGAAAATGCATTTCAGAATGTGTCTCGAAATCTTAAAAACTCTCATTTGGGGATGACGCTGACCCCTACTGATTCAGATGGCTTCCTGGTGAGATTTTATTTGAAATTCTGTAGACTGTATTTAGATTCCAAAAACATCTCATGTTTGAGCACTGACATCACATCAATATTTGGATTATTCAGTCATGTTTATGTTTTTATATATATGTGAGTAGGCATGAGTGTGTACGTATTTGTGGTATGGCAGATAGAATGAGTGGTTATGAGATCCCTTCCTCTGTCTCACCCAACCACCACCATCTGTCATGACCACCTTCTATGTGCATGTGTCCACCTGCAAAACAGTGGCCACTATTGGAATGACACATTATAGAGTCAGTGTTTGTCTGTATGGGTGTGTATTCTTAACAAGATATAGATAATTTTCTTTCTTGTGTAAAATACAAAATTAGAAATTTTGAGGAATGTGCTCAGTCGCCCGGTTCCATGCAATTACTATGAATGGGGATTGGAGCGTTCAAGAAAAACATATTGTGATCAAATCTGCTGGAAATTTACTTACCCTCAGGCCATCCAAGATGTACAGTAGATGAGTTTCTTTCTTAATCGGAACAGATTTGGAGCAATTTAGCATTACATTAATGGATCCTCTGCAGTGAATGGGTGAAGTCAGAATGAGAGCTCAAACAGCTGAGAAAAACATCACAATAATCCACAAGCACTTGATTCTGACAGCACCCATTCACTGCAGAGGATCCATTGGTGAGTAATGCTAAATTTCTTAAAAACAATTAAGAAACAAACTCTATCTACCAGAGGTGGGAGTAAGTCACACATGTTCAAGTCACAAGTAAGTCTCAAGTCTTAACCTTCAAGTCTCAAGCAAGTCCAAATTAATTTTTGTGAGAATCAAGCAAGTCAAGTCAAGTCACTGCTTTATGTCAAGCAATTCAAGTCAAGTCGTAGCTTGGGTCAAACAAGTCACTGTCAAGTCATACAAATGTTTGATGATTTAACTGAATTTATATGTTAAAATAAGTTAAAACTACTATGGGAGTTTTATTTGCAACAAAAAAAAATTGCAATATGCATTTTGTCCACATACAGCTGAGTTGTTAATACAATAAAAATTTAAAATTTAAAATAAATAAAAATGTAAACTACATAGCCTAAAATGTAAATGTAACTGAAATTAGGCCAACATAAAAGCATGAAAAGTATTTAGGTACAGCTGTTTCAATATGCCTCAAACATTGCAGAAAACCATGAAAAAGTATTAAACAATTCAAGTATAATGGTTTCTATGCCACCAAATGGCATTCAAACAGGCATCACCTTTATGGGACATGGATACATCCTTAAATTAGGTCCTTCCTTTTTAACAAAAGAATAACAACAAGAAAAATTCATAATTGAATCACACAAATCTTGCACCCGTTTATCAGATGGATTGACTATTGTACATTATTAATCTGTGTGTGTGAGAGAGAGAGTGAGTGAGTGAGTGAGAGAGAGAGAGCAAGAGAGAGAGAGAGAGAGAGATGATTTGAGTGAGTGTGATTTATTCATATTTGTGA
This sequence comes from Sinocyclocheilus grahami, assembly GCF_001515645.1. Lineage (NCBI taxonomy): Eukaryota > Metazoa > Chordata > Actinopteri > Cypriniformes > Cyprinidae > Sinocyclocheilus > Sinocyclocheilus grahami. The sequence continues at coordinate 1,132,199 of NW_015505430.1, read as the reverse complement.
GTGAATGTGTGTGCGTGTGTATTAGTGAAAAGTGTATTGTTTGTTTGCATGTGCATGGTTGTGCTAGCAAGTTTGAGTTTTTGTTTTGTTTTGTTTTGTTTTGTTTAGTTTGTTTGTGTATGCATGGTTGGGCTCACAAGTCTTTATGATTTTTTTTTTCTTTATGTGATTGCATATGTGTATACAATATATTTATGTGCATCCCCATAAACTATCCATAGGCTTTTCACACAAAATCTAACACTGAAGACCAATTACAGTGGGGAAAAAAAGTATTTAGTCAGCCACCAATTGTGCAAGTTCTCCCACTTAAAAAGATGAGAGAGGCCTGTAATTTTCATCATAGGTATACCTCAACTATGAGAGACAAAATTAGAAAAAAAAAAGGGTATATAACAAAGTATTGAGATTAAATTTTGTTATTGACCCAATACTTATTTTCCACCATAATTTGCAAATAAATTCTTTAAAAATCCTACAATGTGATTTTCTGGATTTTTTTTTCTCATTTTGTCTCTCATAGTTGAGGTATACCTATGATGAAAATTACAGGCCTCTCTCATCTTTTTAAGTGGGAGAACTTGCACAATTGGTGGCTGACTAAATACTTTTTTGCCCCACTGTATTAGACACTGTACACATGCAAATGCTAACTGCTATTGCAAAAAAAAAAAAAAAAAAGCTGACATTTCCTTATAAACAGTGAATGACCATTTACAATGCAAAAAAATAAATAAAGCTGTTTTCACTAGTATATTTTTCTGCTTCTGTTCTGTAAGACAACGGGATGAATATGAAATAGTGACTAAAAAGCAGCCCATTAAGACTACATTACCAGCTCTCCCTTATGTTAATCTGCACAAAAATCCTGATTCATAATCACGACGTCGTCTAATGAAATCAAATACACATAAGATAAAGAAAATGGATGTGCTGTGATTTCGGTTATATTTGCATGTAAAATAGAGTTTGAAGCGACAGAATATCTTTTTTAATTGAAAGCGCTGCTCCTCTCAGCCGCTTGCTGAACAGATCAGACGCAGAGAGAGGTGTGTGCATGCTGGGAAAACAAAACCTCGCGCTCATGCGGCAGTACCAGCGAGTCCCAGAAACTAAATAAGGTTTGTCCAAGAAATCGCTAGATTTGTCTCTAGGCACTTTTTTGGAGAAAAAAGAAAAGTCGCTAAAGGGGTCTGAAAAGTCGCTAAATCTAGCGACAAAGTTGCTAAGTTGGCAACACTGTGTCCACGCTCTTACGTTAGCTCTCTTTGCTTGCCTGCTGCGTCACTTGGTTAGGTTGCGGTGCGTTCAAAACAAACAAATATTTATTAAACAAAAGACAAGTTATTTCGAGTCATTTAACTCAAGTCCGAGTCAAATCTCAAGTCATGAATATCAAGTCAAAGTCAAGTCAAGTCTTTTATGAATATTTGTCAAGCAAGTCTCAAGTCATAAAATTTGCGACTTAAACCTGACTCGAGTCAAGTCATGTGATTCGAGTCCCCCACCTCTGCTATCTACAGTGGAGATCAAAATTAGAAAACAACCTGCAATTTCCTAAATTTTAAGGTCACTGCTTAGTCTTATTTGAAGTTATCCTAACAGGAGTAGAAGGGCAGTTTTAAGCATATTTCATAAATTAATCGTATTCTGAAACACAGTATAAAAAACTGAGATATTTGAAAAAGAACTCTGATCAATATTAGGGAGTTTTCACACTTGGGTCCTCTTTAAAAGAACCGAACCCAGACCCCTTTAAGTGGACCAAGAGGTGGACCAAGTGAAAAAGGGCCCAGTTTTCTTTATGTTCACACTGTCCCTGTTCCTGAAAGAGAACTCAGATCCTTTTTTGGTCCACTTAAGCAGTAATGGTGTCTCAGACCTCTTTGTGTTCAGACTGTTGCTTTTTGGATCTAGTCCAGGTCAGAGTTTGATGGCTGACCCTATGGCCTCCAAAATTATATCCTATTCACTTACAATGTATGTGCCTCACTAACCAAGAGATTTGTTTGTAAAGATAATTGTTGTTATGTTTTTAATATTATTATTTTGTAAAACAATATTGCTACAAATAGCCTACTGTTGAATGAGCTTATACATTTGAACATGGAATATTTCTCTAAATTTATCTTTTGCACAAAAAATATAAGTTTTGTGCACCTTTGTTAAAAAAAACACATTTATTTTGAACTGTTTTCCTTGTTTATGTAATCTTGTTTATTTTATAGCACATTGAAGACATTGTGGAAAAAAATAGGAACAATTTAATAAATAAAAGAAAATATATTAAACTGCTTAAAATCTTTCAAGTTTATTTGTATAGCACATTTCATACACAATGGTAATTCAAAGTGCTTTACATAAAATAAAATAAAAACAATAATCACAACAATAAAACAAGGAATTTAAAAACTTTGAAAATTATTAAAAAATTGTTTTTGGGGATTTAAGAGGTTTAAAATGAATTTAAGAAAACGATTATACATATAATATAGTGCAATCAGTTCGGACATCGCACAGTGCTCATTCAATAAATGCACAGCTAAACAGATGAGTTTTGAGTCTGCATTTAAATGTGACTAATGTTTTTGCACATCTGATCTCTTCTGGAAGCTGATTCCAACTGCGGTATCAGTAGGTATCCTTAAAAGCAGCATTCAAGTATGGAACAATCAAATGTAAAAAATAAAACAGAATATTATTCATAGTATGAATAATATAGATTCTACTCATTGTCATATCAGGCTGTTGTACTAGAACTACAGTAAAGCACAGATCAGTATATTGATAAACATGCGATTTCTTTCCCAGATGTTTACATTCGCTTGAGACAAAACCAACTGTGTTTATGTGAACTATTGGTGTTTTTGACAGTTTAAACATAATAGACACTGAGAGTATAGTTTAGTACCCCCGCCGGGATGTACGTGCTCGTAGAACCGTATATCAAAAATGGCAAGGTGCACAGCCGCGTTTCTCTTGGAAGCGGTTGAAATTAAAATAAACAAGTGTACATTGTGAGCTAATAATTTGTAGAGATCTGACAGAAGAAGCAGCCATTATGAGCAGCTGATTTGTACGGAGACATCCGATGACCAAACTACAATGGAATTCGCGAATTGGTCTCAGTTCGGTTCGCTTCTGAGGGGTCTGAGATCGTTTGGAGTGTTCACATATGGGCCAAAAATCACGCGAACCGCGCTCAGACCCCTGAAAAGGACCGAGTGTGAAAACACCCTTAAAGAAGACCCTTTCAGCCACTGCAAGAGAAGCTGGTCATTCCAAATCTGAGATTTCTTGAATATTGCAGCTTTACAATGACACCAATTCAGTCCACGTAAGACAATTGCACGGGAAGACAGGATAATGCGGAGATTCTCAGTGGGGAATCAGTTCAACACTGCAGCTGGAATTGCTCGCCAGTTCATCGCTGAACAGGGTAAGGATCTGTCTCGGCATGTATAAGAGAAGTCAGACTGAAATCGCACTCTGCAGTGACCAAGCCTCTCATCAGCAGAAATAATCAAAAGGATAGGCTCACCTTTGCTGAGGAGGATGTTGTGTGGATAAAGGAGAACTGGTCCAAAGTTCATTTTAGTGATGAGAGCAAGTTTAATTTATTTGGGTCTGATGGGAAACCTTTTGTTCGGCATCAAACTGGGGAAAGACTGAAGCCTGAGTGCGTAAAGAAGTCAGTGAAAGGTGGAGGAGGACGTATCATGGTTTGGGGAATGTTTTCTGCAGCAGGAGTTGGGTCTCTTATACAGTTACATGGCAGGGTGAAAGCAAATATTTATCAGAACCTCCTTCAGCAACACGTGGTGCCTTCCCTGCAAGCATCTCCCAATCAGCCTGCAATTTTCATGCAAGACAATGTTCCCGGTACACTGCAAAACAGGCAAAGCAGTTCCTTGAAGCCAAGAACATTGAAATAATGAAATGGCTGGCCCAGAGTCCTGATCTAAACCTAATTGAAAATCCTTGGCGATAAAGTTATGGCTAAGAAACCAACTACATTTACTGAACTATGGAAGAGAGTGGAAGTGGACCAAGATCACATCAGCACAGTTTGAGAAAGTAGTGATGTCCTGCGGTCACAGATGTGCTGAAGTCATTCAAAGAAAGGGCATCTACAGGTGCATCTCAGTAAATTAGAATGTCGTGGAAAAGTTCATTTATTTCAGTAATTCAACTCAAATTGTGAAACTCAAATTTAATTGTGATGATTTTGACTCACATTTAACAAAAACCCACCAATTCACTATCTCAACAAATTAGAATATGGTGACATGCAAATCAGCTAATCAACTCAAAACACCTACAAAGGTTTCCTGAGCCTTCAAAATGGTCTCTCAGTTTGGTTCACTAGGCTACACAATCATGGGGAAGACTTCTGATCTGACAGTTGTCCAGAAGACAATCATTGACACCCTTCACAAGGAGGGTAAGCCACAAACATTAATTGCCAAAGAAGCTGGCTGTTCACAGAGTGCTGTATCCAAGCATGTTAACAGAAAGTTGAGAGGAAGGAAAAATGTGGAAGAAAAAGATGCACAACCAACCGAGAGAACCGCAGCCTTATGAGGATTGTCAAGCAAAATCGATTCAAGAATTTGAGTGAACTTCACAAGGAATGGACTGAGGCTGGGGTCATGGCATCAAGAGCCACCACACACAGACGTGTCAAGGAATTTGGCGTATTCCTCTTGCTAAGCCACTCCTGAACCACAGACAACATCAGAGGCGCCTTACCTGGACTAAGGAGAAGAAGAAATGTACTGTTGCCCAGTGGTCCAAAGTCCTCTTTTCAGATGACAGCAAGTTTTGTGTTTCATTTGGAAACCAAGGTCCTAGAGTCTGGAGGAAGGGTGGAGAAGCTCATAGCCCAAGTTGCTTGAAGTCCAGTGTTAAGTTTCCACAGTCTTTGATGATTTGGGGTGCAATGTCATCTGCTGGTGTCGGTCCATTGTGTTTTTTGAAAACCAACATCACTGCACCTGTTTACCAAGACATTTTGGAGCACTTCATGCTTCCTTCTGCTGACCAGCTTTTTGAAGATGCTGATTTCATTTTTCCAGCAGGATTTGGCACCTGCCCACACTGCCAAAAGCATCAAAAGTTGGTTAAATGACCATGGTGTTGGTGTGCTTGACTGGCCAGCAAACTCACCAGACCTGAACCCTATAGAGAATCTATGGGGTATTGTCAAGAGGAAAATTAGAAACAAGAGACCAAAAAATGCAGATGAGCTGAAGGCCACTGTCAAAGAAACCTGGGCTTCCATACCACCTCAGCAGTGCCACAAACTGATCACCTCCATGCCACGCCGAATTGAGGCAGTAATTAAAGCAAAAGGAGCCCCTACCAAGTATTGAGTACATGTACAGTAAATGAACATACTTTCCAGAAGGCCAACAATTCACTAAAAGTGTTTTTTTTATTGGTCTTATGAAGTATTCTAATTTGTTGAGATAGTGAATTGGTGGGTTTTTGTTAAATGTGAGCCAAAATCATCACAATTAAAAGAACCAAAGACTTAAACTACTTCAGTTTGTGTGCATTGAATTTATTTAATACACGAGTTTCACAATTTGAGTTGAATTACTGAAATAAATGAACTTTTCCACGACATTCTAATTTATTGAGATGCACCTGTACACTTCCTACTCATTCCTGACAGCTGTAATCCTCCAATATTTTATTTGCATTCATCTTTCATGCTACAGTGGTAACTGTTCTCTAATTTTGATCACCGTGTTTTCCACAAAATAAAGGTTTTTGTTGAAATGCCTTGGATTTTTTGTCAAACATGTTAGTAGAACAGTGGTATACCTACAGATTATATTCCTTCAATTTTTGAGCGATGAAGATTAACAATATATATTTTTTTAATTATAATAAAGTATTAATAGATTGTTCTCTAATTTTGATCTCCACTGTACATCTAGCATGGTCTAAAGGTAAGTAAATTTTCAACAAATTTTATTCCTTTAACCCAAGTCCTCTGAAGAGACACGTTTGCTTCATATGATGAACATGTTTTGATTCATCAATATCGAACAATATCGAATTCATATGGATTACTTTTGCAATCTCCTCTTGTACTTTTTGATATCTAAAAGTTTTGGGTCAATGGGTCAAACTGGACACTACTACTTCTCTTATCAATATGCCAAGGAGAACTAGGTCGGATGGCAGGATTTCAATTAATTATGTAATTTGGGATCTGCTTCTCTCTCTCAAAGCTATCGTATGACCTTAAAAGAATTGAAACAGTAGTCTTAAGGAAGTACAACATCCTGATTTGCCTTGAAAGAAAAGGAAATCATGTACTTGTTTGGAACAACATAGATGATGACAAAGTTAAAATTTTTGAGTGAACTGTTTCTTTAAAGGGGTCATCGGATGCAAAATTCACTTTTCAAGTTGTTTGACCATAAATGTATGTTGGAAGTGTGTGTACACATCCATCCTATAATTATAAAAATCCATCCAGTGTTTTTTAAAATCCCCTTTCTCAAACCAGGCTGTTCTGAGATTCCTGTCAGAATGACGTAGTTCTGTACAGGCCACAAGCTAAATCCTCACCTGACCCAAAACTCGACCAGAACAGTCAGTCTTCCTCTTAATATTCATGGTTTCAGCCTCTACAATTCTTTTACCCGCACACACTCTCTCTTCCACATACACAAGGCTTTTTGTGTCGGAAGAACGCAGTGAACCAGATCAGTCCAGTTCTGGAGCCGCTCCGCTGTGGCTTTGGTGGAATTGCTGGGTGGCTTTCGCCAGTAGTCAGACTTTTTATGAGAGCGAGTGAATGTTTCGGCAGAGGGGGTCAGGCTATGTGTGTTCAAACAAAAATATGTTTTTGTGTGTGTGTTTGTGTGACAGAGGGTTAAATGGAGAGCAAGTGAGTAGAGCTTCTGGGATGGAGTCACACATAGTTCACCGTGGCGTATGCCAACTAAAACTAGCGCTCACAGCACATTGCAGATTCAAGTATTACTAACCGAAGCGTCTAATTGAATATACCTGTTTGAAGATTTGTGAGTCTGTGTTTATTCCTTTGGTCAGTGCTATAACAGGATAGGAATGTGACTCAAGCCCTTTGTAATGACAGGCCGTGGAAAAGCCATAGCACCTCTCACCCTCATCGCCACTTCAGTTCTGTCTCTCGCACTCATTCTGTCCTTTCCTTTCCCTTTCACCATCCTCCCATCCCTTTGTTACAGGCCTTTGTAATAACAGGGTAGGGAGTCGCAGAACATTTACCCACCTTCAGTCTAACCACTCCTTCCAAACCCATCTTTCTTTTGTCTTATTCTCCCTCTTTCAACTCTTGGTATGTTTTCTTTCTCTTCATTCTTTGCCTCACCAATTCTCACAATGGCTTTTCAGGCAAATAAATGGCACGCTTTGAAGACATACAATTTTTATGTGATTTTTTGCCCTTCTCCCCTCAACTCCCACCAAGAAAATTTAAATTGCTTCATTGCAGGAGTAGCCGCCAACTATGACAATAACAATAACAACAGTTCTCTATTCATATCGTTCCTTCTCATTTCCCTTCTTTTCTCAGTCTTATTCTTTCTCTTTCTAACCCATTTTTGTGATCATTTCACATAAGAAAAGAAAAATCACAAAGAAGATCTTTTCAAAATCTATTTCCTTTCTCTTTCTCCAGAGAAAGAGACTCAAATATTCAACTTTTATATAAGCCAACTTTTACGTTTCAAAGAAGATCTCAACAAAACTTGAACTCTGTTCAGACCAATATAACTTCAATATCAACTCAAATATGTCTCATCAAATTAAGTCTCATATGTGCATCAAGTCTGCATTTATTTGATCAAAAATAGAGTAAAAGTAATATTGTGGAATATTTTGAAATGACTAAAATTTAATTTATTTCTGTGATGGTAAAGCTAAATTTTCAGCAGCCATTACTCCAGTCTTCAGTGTCACGTGATTTTTCAGAAATCATTCAAATATGCTGATTTGGCACTCAAGAAACATGTTGAAAACAGTTGAGCTTCATAATATATTTGTGGAAACCATTTTTTCAAAAGAATGTCTGAAATTGATATCAATATTAATGTATTTACAAAAAGCTTACTGACCCCAAACTTTTGAATGGTAGTGTAATGAAAGAGAAACTTCTGAGCAATAAAATATTCCTCTTTACTTTTTCATGACCATTTTCTCTTTGCTTCTCTCTTTCTTTCTGTTTCTCTCTCCTACTTTCCCTGGATCACTTCACTTCAGTAGATTTTATTGGTCTGACCAGCACACAGCACTTGCCTCCTTTTTAAACAGAAGACATTAAAAGGCCCAAATACCAGACTTCACATTTACACAGAAAATATAACATGCAATACTATCAAAATCCCTGATGTGTGCACATATCAGCCACATGCTCTATGAGTTAATGCTGTTCATAATAAGTCTGTAAGATACTAGTGTTAAACAATTGTGTAAAAAGCATAAAGGTGGTGCTACAGACGCTGAATGAGAACTGTATATACAGATTTTCTCTGTATACTCTTTAGGTCTGCGCTCCACTTTGGTCCCAGGAATGTGGTACATCTCTGTTCAGCACAGGAATCTGTGCATCTGTCACTAATGACATGGAGCCCAAGAACATCATTGCACCCACTGCCCAGAGTGAGATAAACATCCTCTGTCCATCTGATGTGTTGGATTGAATAAAATGACTGCATTTAACTGAACTAATTTTGTGTTTGTTTTTCACAGGATGCACCACATACATGGACATAGTGATTGTTTTAGATGGTTCTAATAGTATCTACCCCTGGTACGAGGTGCAAAACTTCCTTAGCAACATTCTCAGCAAGTTCCACATAAGTCCTGAGCAAATGCAGGTATATGTTTGTTTTTCCTAAATGATGTAGTTCCTGTTTGTTTAGTATTTTAACGTGGGTTTACAGTATGTTTCTTCTTTACATTACATTTACATTTAGTCATTTAGCAGACGCTTTTATCCTAAGCGACTTACAAATGAGGACAATAGAAGCAATCAAATAAAAAAATAGAAAACTTGTTTTTTTTCAATAAAAAAGTAGATAAATAGATAAAGTAGAATTAAAATAGAATAGAAAGTGCTAGAGTTAGAGGGTAAAATAAAGATGGAACAAATGTGTTTTTAGTCGTTTCTTGAAGATGGTTAAGGACTCAGCAAGATTAATCTTACAGCGGCATTTTGGATTAATTGTAGATGTTTGATAGAACTGGGTGGAAGACCTGCCAAGAGAGCATTGCAATAGTCCAGCCTGGACAGAACAAGAGCTTGAACAAGGAGTTGTGTGGCATGTTCTGAAAGAAAGGGCCTGATCTTCCTAATGTTGTATAAAGCAAATCTGCAGGACCGGGCAGTTTTAGTAAGGTGGTCTGAGAAATTCAGCTTATCATCAATCACAACTCCAAGGTTTCTAGCTGTTTTTGAATGAGTTATGGTTGATGAGCCTAACTGGATGGTGAAATTTTGATAAAGTGATGGGTTTGTTGAAACCACTAGCAGTTCTGTCTTAGCCAGGTTGAGTTGAAGGTGATGGTCCGACATCCCACAAGAAATGTCTGTTAGACATGCTGAGATGCGAGCCGCTATCGTCGGATCATCAGGATGGAATGAGAGGTAGAGTTGAGTGTCATCAGCATAGCAGTGACATGAAAAGCCATGTTTCTGGATGACAGAACCTAGTGATGCCATGTAGACAGAGAAGAGAAGTGGTCCAAGAACTGAGCCCTAAGGCACCCCAGTAGCTAGATGTTGCAACTTGGACACCTCACCTCTCCAAGATTGATTGATCTTTAGATTGTTTTGATCAGGGGTGGGCAAAATTTGCCCTTCCAGGCCACTTTCCATCAGAGTTTAGCTCCAACTCTAATAAAACACACCTGAACCAGCTAATCATTGTCTTCAAGGCTACTAGAAAGCTACAGGCAGGTGAGTTTTATCAGGGTTGGAGCAAATCTCTGCAGGAAAGTGGCCTGGAAGGGCCAAGTTTGCCCATCACTGGTTTTGATTATTCTTTTTGATAAAATTTTTGCTTTTAACAGTTTTAAATGAGTAACTCATCTTAGCGTAACAATTGGATGTATTCAGTCATCTAAAAAAGGCCTAGAAAAGTATTGACAATTCGTAAAATCTTAAAAAGTCATGCAAAATTCTGTACTTAATGCCACTTTTCCTATTTATTTGCAGGTATGAAGTCTTGCTTAAGTTAGAAATTACTCTTTGTGTGTGCAAAAATTACTTTTAAAAAACCTCATCCATTTCCTATCCAGTCATTACAAATATTTGGTAAAGTTATGGAAAAATCATGAAAATTCATTGGTGTCTGCATAAACATTCATCAAAGTGAGTGAGCAAAATCTTTACTCTCAAACTGTGTGCTTTTAGGTAACAGAGACCTGGCTGCAGTTTTGACAGATATGTAGAACTGCCTTTTAACTTTAAATCCTGTCATCAACAGCTCCAACGCCCATCTAGCTTTGATGCATTGAGCCAGTATGAACGACTGTGAGGAACAGAACCACAAGCCAGTCCGCAGAGAGAAATGAGCCCAAACAGAAACAGCGCTGACAGGCTGGGGAAAATAAATGACAATATTAATGTGAACAGAAGTTGTGGTTTCTATAGGAGAAAGTTAGAAAAATGAGAAATGTCTGGGGGCAACACGAGGTAAAAGGAAATTCCTCTGCTTTGTGGAGCATTTCTTCTCATCTACATCTTATTCTGGAGTTATCCGTTCTGCACAAATTACTGCTGCTGTGTGATTTACAGCAAATTACCTCAAACATCTGCTAGACCATTTTTTTAATGGCATGGACCCCCAAATATGAGGATCATCTTCTCCTCATATTTGATCATAGCCTCTAGTTACAAATAGCACAACCCCTAGATTCAGGCTGTTGGTTGAGACGATGTTACTATGTTGGGCTGATCAGGATGCTCGAACAAACACATCAATGTTTTGAAAGCACCACAGAAATGTCTTTATGATGTTTTAATAAAATGTTTCTGAGAACTGAGATGAGAGAAATGTTACCATTAGAAATTTTATGCACCACCTTTAACTTGACTATTTGTAGGTAGGTGTCCTGCAGTATGGGGAGATCTCAGTCCATGAGTGGTCTCTCAGGGACTATCAGACAACACAGGATGTGGTTGAAGCTGCCAAGAACATCAGTCGTCAAGAGGGACGGGAGACCCGCACTGCGTACGCCATCCAAATGGCCTGGTATGGTGACCCACTGCTTATTAAAAACAAATGTAGCACGGCCCACTCTCTCACTCCTTTATGTACATTCTGACCTTTTCATGATCCCCACCATATCCATAGAAAATGTAAAGTGTGTAACATAGTTGAATCTATCTGGTCAATAGTGCTTTTGTTTTTATGTTGATACTTGTGAAGGTGCCTCCTCAGAACTGTAATTCCATTCCTTCCCCTGAGACTCTCATGCAGGAGCAAAGATTTGTTTAAAGAGATTCCTATTCGTTGCACTCTGAGTCCCATGCACACTCTCTTCATTCCTGTAGTGTCTGCTTCTGTCATTCTTCTTTATTGTTATCCTAATACCCTCCAGCACACACATATGCACACATATTGGATGCTAACCATAGCAGGCGCTTGCTGACCACAAAAGCAAAGCCTCACAAAATGAAACAAGTCTCAGATTTTCAGTGACTGCTGGGAAGAAACTTTCTACTGTCTGAAAAGGAGATCTGAACAATCCAGTCTAATTAAAGTCAAGCTATACATCTTAAAAGGACCATATCATGGAAAACAGAATTTCACTTGCTCTTTTGAAATGAATTAATAACACAGAACTCTGTCCTCAGTACATTTATTGCCATGGAATCATTTAGAACAAGGTGTATTTAAAAATAAATTTGAGAAACCAAATGACAACACCGCTATTGAATCTAGCGAAGTGACATGTGGCCAAGTATGGTGACCCATACTCGGAATTTGTGCTCTGCATTTAACCCATCCAAGTGCACACACACACACCGTGAACACACAGCAGTGGGCAGCCAATGCTGCGGCGCCCAGGGAGCAGTTGGGAGTTCGGTGCCTTGCTCAAGGGTCTCACCTCAGTCGTGGTATTGAAGGTGGAGAAAGCGCTGGTTTTTCACTCCCCCCACCGACAATTCCTGCCAGACCTGAGACTCAAACCCGCGACCTTACAAGTCCGACTCTCTAACCATTAGGCCCTGACTGCCCCTTTTCTAGAACATGAAACATAACAGCACGACTAGTGTAGTCTGATTCCTGAATAAATTACTCTTATGAGTCGGTTCGTTTTAGTTAATCGACAACATACAATGTACAGTGTGACCAATGCAGTCTGATTCCTGACCAAATAACTTTGAGTCGATTCTTTTAGTGAATCAAAAACAAAGAGCGCAAGCAGTGTATTTTGATTCCCGATCAAAAATCTCTTCTGAGTCGGTTCTTTTTATTGTAAATCAGAAACATAATGAGCTATGTAGTCTGATTCCAAAACAAATGGCTCTTGTGAGCAAATCTTTAAAGTGAATGAAAAACGTACAATGCAAATGTACAGCCAGTGCTGCCCCATTCCCAAACAAATGACTCTTATGAGCTGATTTTTTTTTAGTAAATCAGAAACATACAGTAAATAGTGTAGTCTGATTCCAGATTGAATGACTCTTATGAACCAGTTCTTTTTAGTGAATCAAAAACATAGAACACAACAAATGTAGTTTAATCCAAGAGCAAATTAATCTTGTTTCTTTTTAGTGAATACATATATATTAGGCCATATTATGATGTGTAATGTGTAATATACAATTTGAAAACAATGAAACTGTAACAAGGAAAATGTTCAGGAGTCTAGTCTAAAATCTCTGTCAGTGCTAAACACACAGTTCTTCATTTTGTCTGGCACAGAAGTTCATGGATATTTTTTGTTTATACCAGGTTCTTCAGCTCCCTTACTGTGAGAGTTTGTTTGTGTTTGTGGTGCGTGTCTTTGAGTTTCTACACAATTAAAGACTCATTTAAAACTTTCCACTCTCTGTAAGGCACGCATCAGATTGACACACTCTCTCACGGTAGATGAAGTGATAGCAGTAGTTGGCTGAGGTGAGGAAGATTGAAAATGACATTCAGGTTTGCTGAGCCAGAGAAGGATAGCTGGCTCAGCAGAGCCGCAGGTGTGGTCACCATCCAGTAGACGCAGCCTTCGCCCATGCAGCTGTTTAAACACACATGACCGTGTTGATACAGTACAGTCACACACACAAACATGAACGTGAGAGAGTTCAAATATAGTAATTAATTCAAACTCACAGTAAAACAAAAGAGTGTGAGTTAAAAACCACATAAGTCCAGATGTAGCACTCAATAAAAGCACAGCAGCATTCAAATAACACCAGCCCCAGCAATTAACAGACTTCTCTGCTCAAATCACTTTCCCTGCAACTTTTTCTTTCTTTCTTAATTTCTTTCTTTCTTGCTTGCTTTCTTTCTTGCTTCACCAAAAGAAGTACACGTTAGCATGCTTTTAAAAAGAGAACTTAATACTTGTATTAGTAAGATATCCTTAAGTGCAAACTGAATGTATTGTTATTTACAAATACAATTAGTTGAAATTAAGAGTACCTTTTGACCCATATAAGTAGGATTTAAGTACACCTTTATATGTAATTTTATTATTACTTCTACTGTCATTCAATTTTGGTAAAAGTGTATTGTCAAATGTATGGACAAGCATTTATTGTGAACAAAAATCTACTTTAATGTAATTTCTATTGGAAATTGTCATGTATTTAAATATATTTGTAATTATAGATTTGTAAAGGTGAAGTTGCAGTTTAGTAAAATATATTAACTTTAAGTGTAATATTAAATAAAAAACACTACAGTTAAAATTTCAATGAAATACTTAAAGTATGACTTTTAATTTGACATTATTACAAAGCACACTTTTTAAACATTACGAAATATCGTCATGAAAGTGTAGTCCCTCTAAGTACATTTAAGTGGCCTTTTATTTTATTAATATTATATTATCTGCAAATATAGTTTTTTTTTAATTCTCTAAACATTTGAAATACACTACAAGTGCACATTCAATACAATTAAAGGGATAGTTCACCCAAAAATTAAAATGACCCCATGATTTACTCACCCTCAAAGGTTAATAAAAGCCTTCTGAAGTGACGCGATGCATTTGTGTAAGAAAAATATCCATATTTACAACTTTATAAACCTTAATCTCTAACTTCCGCTAACTGTCGTACGCGCGTTTATGAGAGAGTGGCGTCCAACGGATGACGTAAGACGTAGACGTAGCGTAAACTCAAGTGAGAATATGCTAGTCTCGCGAGAAACAAGTTTTGTTTACAGCAAAGTAAAACCAGTGTCCTCTTGGCTTATATCGAAATCCTCCGACATTTTTCTTTACAAATCCTCATTTTGTACTACTAATTCTTGACCAGTGTCACCGCGTTTGCCTACGTCCTACGTCATCCGCTGGACACCACTCTCTCGTGAACACGCGTACGACAGTTAGCGGAAGCTAGAGATAAAGGTTTATAAAGTTGTAAATATGGATATTTTTCTTACACAAACGCATTGCGTCGCTTCAGAAGGTCTTTATTAACCCCCCCCCCGGAGCCGTGTGGACTTCTTTTAAATTTTGGGCTACCATCCACTCCCATTATACAGCTTGGAAGAGCCAGGACGATTTTTTCTATAATTTTTAATATAACTCCGATTGGATTCGAAGAAGAAAGTCATGTTCACTTGCTTGAGGGTGAGTAAATAACAAGCTAATTTTCATTTTTGGGTGAACTATCCCTTTAAGCTCATTGTTTTCATAATGGTTCTTGCTTGTTTTCTTTCTAAATCCCTTTAAAAAGTTTTCATAATCACTAAAATCCCACTGAAACATCTGCGTAACAAATTGTGTATCTTTCTCATAATCAAGAATTTTTCAAGATTTTCTTCCTCACAACATAAATATCTTAATGGAACAAACATTCTTCTCCAACATTAAAACCTGCCTGCTATTTTTCACATATCACATCAAAACATTTTTAATTTCTCCTTTCGTCCCTCTGTGTGAAAAATCAGAGTGCCATTTTTTTTCACATGACTTTGATTCTATGTCAATCACAGATAGTATATTCAACATTGTGTTTGTGTTTTCACTGTTGTTTGCTTCCTTACAACATTTACCGTTATTCTCCTCTCCTCTCCGCTTTCACTGGATGTGATTAGCCATAAGGCTGCTGGTTGTTTTTAAACTCTGCACTCTTGCGGGCAACCACATAGTTATATTTAGCTAGAAACTGGACAACCGCCTGAAAATCACTAAGTTGACTAACGCTGGCTGTGCCACGAAACTTACATCTTGAAAAATGCAGGTTACCCTCACACAAACAGCACAGAAACCTGCTGCATGTATCGGCTGCTTCACACATAGAAAATTATTTAAATGAATTTGTGTGAATTTTAATATGAAATATGGACAGTTTTCAGCCTGATATATGTCTTGAATTTACAGGAATTATACATGGGTCCCAAAAAGTATAAACTTAAAATTTAGGCCACACCTAAAATGTAATAATATTTTGCTATTTAACAAAATATTAAACCATATGGCATTTATTTTACATGTGTATATATAGCACAAACACACTATTCAAGCAAAAGTTTTGTGGCAACCTATACATGTCTCATTCATGAATGTTATTAAAAAATTACTTAATAATAAATAAAACAATAACAATAACACAATACTATTTATAATACTGTTGAAAAGTATTGGGGCCAGTAAGATTTATTTATTTATTAAGTTTTTGTCATAAAAAGTATTTTATGCTCACCCAGGCATCATTTGTTTAAATAAAAAATACAGTAAAAACTAATATTATTTAAAATTTAAATAACTGTTTTCTATATTAAATGTATTTTGAAATGCATTTTATTCCTGTGATGGCAAAGCTGAATTTTCTGCAGCCATTACTTCAGTCTTCAGTGTCACATGATCCTTGAGAAATCAAATGCTGAATTGGTCACTAAATATTTATTTTTATTATCAATGTTGAAAACAGTTTTTGTGCAAAACGCTTTGTGAAAACTGTGATATCTTTTTTAGGATCATTTGATAAATAGAAAGTTAAAGAGATCTGTGTTTATTCGAAATCTTCTAGTAACATTATAAATTACATTATAATTTTTTTTCTGTTACTTTTGATCAATTTAAGGCACCCTTAACCAAAAAAAAACATTTAGGTTTAACTGTTCTCTTTTTCTCACTCATGTGTAGCATGGAGGCCTTTAGTCCAGACAGAGGAGCGAGGGAAGGGGCCACTAAAGTGATGATAGTCGTGACAGATGGAGAGTCCCATGATGGTGAAGACCTTCCTGAGTCCCTGGCTGAATGTGAGAAACGTAACATCACCAGATACGCCATCGCTGTAAGTACAAATACACATTCCTACCATAAGTAAATCTGACCCCTGATGTAGGCTGGAAAAACCTACAACCCTTCCTAAGAAAACCAGCGAGCAGCAGAATGTATGCCTAAATATCAGATCTCCACTTAACCTGGCCATAATTGGCACTGCTCTATTTTCAGTGTCTCTGCTCAGCTCCACCCGGTTCTCTCGCTCTCTGTCTCTGTTTGAATGATAAAACTGTCTTCCCTCATTCTTTAAACAATCATAACCACATTATTGCTGCTCAGAAATAGACTTAAATGGAATGAGAGGAATGAACCACACCCAAAAACCTCTCGACACCGACACCCTGCCCCTCTGGGTGGGTCAGTGGGCGGGCGACACTCCTTTACTGCAACCCTAAACCCCAACAGGGCAAGAAAAAGACAAAGTGAAGCTGCCACCATCAGAGCCTGGGGTGTCAGTGTAGCCAAAATGGCTTCCCAACATCAATAGACTGTCTAAAAAAAAGCGCTGTAAACAAAACAAAGATGACTGAAGTAAGTTTTACAAAAAAATACTATTTCAGTCTTTCTACTTAAAAAGTTCATGTTTAATTTAATGTTTCTTGCCATTTCTTTGTAATTATTTATGAAATTTACTAGCAATTTCAGAGTGAAAATTTTTAAAACTAAATCCTAAACCTAAATCAGTGTACTTGCACTTATTGTTGAAATATAGAAACAACATTATTATTGGTATTCCCTAAAGACCCCGGAAGAAGTCAGATTGTTATGCTGAAAATATATTTTGATGTAATAAATAAAAAAATAATCCAAATATATGTATTATTTTACAAACAAATAAATAGTATATTTGTTTTATATTTTATATTTGTCCGTAAAGCATCCAAAAGCTGATATTAATACTTACAACATCAACACTCATTTCATATAGAGCTAAGGGCTGGACTAATTCACGTTGGCTCAACCAATGAAGTAAATTTGGTGTAGGTCTAACTGCCTGTTTAACCAATGGAAGACTTTTTTTTTAACTTGCATCTTGGAAACTTGAAAGCAGTCTTTATTTTAGCGTTTCTGTTTGGTGCAGTCCGCTAGTGGTGCAGAAGTTACACACTTCACCTTTAAAATATTCTGACAGTAGAACTGAGTCTGAACTCCTCAGCCGATATTGGTTTCCTTTCATCAGGCTATTCATGATTACAGTCATATGTTATAATGTCTGAAGGCAAACAAGTTTTTTTTCTACAATCTGAGACCATTCCAACAGAACAGATTTTACACAGGAGGAAAGCTGATAGCTTGTTCTAATTCATGGAGGATTCAGGGAGAACTCTTGCATATTTTAATTATGGTATTTGCAATAAGACCATGGTGACCACAGGTAAAACCATTCATGATTCCTCATTACCATGACTGGATGTGGCTATAGTTTCTACAAAAAACATTTTCAACATTTCTAAGTTTTCATGTTTATTTTATTTAATTTCAGCTTTATTTCACTTAACAAAAAATGTATAGTTTTAGTTTTAGTTAACAGTAAGACTGATTGTTATTTCCATATTAAATTATATATAATGAAACATATAATAGTACTTAGTAAGCTTTTTAACATGGTCCATTTGGCAGTGCAGATAGTTGGTTAGTGCTGTTTTTTTTTTTTCAAAGAGTGGTGCAGTTTTAAATTTTCCCCAGTGCAATCTGTAACAAAATTTAATATAAGCCCATTGGATATACAGTGCAGCTAATCCACAAGAAAGGGTCCAAAGAATTAAAAAGAACCAGAATAAATGTCAAACCGTCTGAAAGTCATTTACTTTTCAATTTTAACTGCCTCTCACTGCTGTCCTGGGTGATTTGATATTTCTACTGTACTCCACTCATTGGAACGGAGGACAGCGTGTAAACCTGCTCCTGAATGAGCTTGTGTTTTCCTCTCTTAGACAATCAGTGCCAGAATGGTGTCTGGATCTGCAGAGTCATCTGGGGAATATGTCTCTCTGCGTCTCCTCTTGGGAACTGTGGAATAAAATTATGACAGCTGGTTTTAATGATCCACCAGCCAAAGCATAGCTTTCATATTTTGATGTGTTTTATGTTCTCCCTCTCTCCTTTCTCGTTCTCTTCCTCCTGCACAGAACTAGGGAACGGATGGAAATGTAAAACACTTGTAGGAGAGAAGAGAAACTTCTGAATTGGTGTGGTGTGGCGCAGCCAGGATATGTTTTAGACATTACAGGATAGCGATGCTGGAAATGTGAACATGATGGGAGGGGAAGTGGGTGGGAGTTCAAACTAGATAGTAGGAATGTGCAGCAATTCACTGTAAATTACAGCAGATATGAACTAAAATAGACTGAAAATTGTAGATTTAATTGCTCATTTATTGCTTATGATCTCAAATATCCTCCTTTGCGTGACTACCTTGGCACTAGTTGGGAACATGCTTGGAAAGTTTCTACCAGTTGCATTGTGTTTGAGAGCAGGAATCTGCCCCAGACTCAGATGAGACTTAGTAAGAAATCCTCAGATATCTGTCCAGGGTGCTGAGCCATCATCTATCATTGATAGCATGAACACACCTTACATCCAAGAAGGACAGGACAGTATAGATAATTCACAGGATGCAAAGTGAGAGAGAAGAGGGCAGGGTCAGGAAAGGAATACAAGTCAGGACTCGAGCATAGCACTTTCCTATGGGGAGGCTATGGGGTCTGACCAATATACAGTAAATGTAGCAGATTATTTTGAGAGCTCTTAAAACTCTAAACTGCAAGAGATAAAGTCACATTGCAAGTTATTTACATATTCACATTTTGGCATACAGTATAAAGTCATATTGTGAGATTTGGGGGCCGAACAGCTTGTGCCACTTTTGGAATTAAATTACTACAGTCAGGAAAGACACAAAATAGCAATGAAAAGATGTGGACACTGTTATTTTTGTTGCTCACCTTACTGCATATGCATTTGAAGGAGTTTCCCATTCAGGCACAAAATTTATGGGAGGAGAGTGTTTAAATGAATCATACTACAGTCTGTGGTAGTCAGTTTACTGGTATTTTTGCCATTATTTAACGCCCCAAAAAAGCACGTCTTAACCCATTTGCACCTATTGTAGGTTGTTAGTAGATTTCATGCACCTGATTATCATTGGCTCTGCTTGTTTGTGCTAATCTTGGTAGGTTGCGTTCATCATAATTGAAATGCGATGGCTTTGTTTGTGTTCTTTAATTTGCGCATTGTCAGTAGATCACCTGCAAAACGTTCCACTCCTATTGGAGCTTTTAAGGGATTGCAGATCCAGACCTTCATAAATTTGAAAGATGAGAACAAATATCTATGACTGGACAAAAATTCAGACCCATATTTCTCATGTTGACTGGAAGTGGTTTATCCAGTCATCATATCCAACCAGCTGAAGTCTTGTTGGGAAAGTTAAGTGACGTAGGTACATGTCAGTAGAGAGTGAACTCATGACCTGGCAATGATGGTTTTCAGGGCCTGTCATTAGTGGTGTGCTGCCAGTGAATATGAGTGATGGTCTCTCTGTTTCTTCTGCGTAGGTGTTTTGTTTCTAGGATGAGTTTCCTCTGAGTCCTGTATCCCATCATTAATTGATCTATCAGATCGTCTGCTTTCACCCTAATGGTGTGGAGGAGGTGTTGGCTCTCTAGATGAGAAAATCTATGTTGTTGTTCTTCTCCCTCTACTATCTGACTGGTCTCTAACATGGCTAGTGAACAAAAGCCTAAGGAATTAGCATTTCTGATTAATTTTCGATCAGTGTATACTTTAAACAATTTACTCTCTCTCTCTTCAACAGGTATTAGGTCACTACATCCGCAGACAGCAAGACCCAGAGACTTTTATCAATGAAATTAAGTACATTGCCAGTGACCCCGATGAGAAATACTTCTTCAATGTGACGGATGAGGCAGCTCTTAATGATATTGTGGATGCATTGGGGGATCGCATTTTTAGTCTAGAGGGTAAGAGGAAGAATATTCATCCTTAATGACTGTCGAAAAAAACCCCAGACAAACAGATTTTCTTTCCTTGAAAAGAAACGCTTAAAGACTTGCTTTTCTTTGAGGATGTTGATGTTGATGTATGCAAATACACAACATATCAGACCAAGCAACATTTATTAAATCCATATTTAATATGAATGATCGTTTTTAGATATAATGTGGCTATGGGACTTGTATTTTAGGAATGAGTATATTGCAAGATAAGCAACGTTTTACCCCAAAAATGCATAAACATCATGAAAAACGGGAAAGAAACAGGACAAGATATTATTTCAGAAAAATAATTCCCATAAGAACAAGGTGTGACACTTGTGCCATCTTGATTCTGAGGAAAGCCAGGCAGGAAGGATGGAAGGGAGGAGATGGATGACCTTAAAAGTGTGCACAGCTGTGCATCCACAGGATACATAGGTTAGATGTACAGGAATAAATATGATTAGTCAATGCTGTGCTGTGAATTGGAATTTACATTGTATGTAGCCTGCTGTATGTTGTGCAGTCAAATATGTTGTACTGCCTTTGATAATGATTACTGATCCCGTTTTATACATTTTCCACTTTTCAGGATATGTTTTATTTTTATTTAGTTTTTGTACAGTAAAACGGTGCATTGGTTAGCCAAGATATAATGAGTGTACTTTTTCTTGAACTTTAATGCTCCAGCTCAGCAGATTTCGGCTGGTAAGACGTTTTTTAAAGAAGTATCTTATGCTCACAAAGGCTGCATTTATTTGATGAAAAATGCCGTAATAATGTGAAATATTATTACAATTAAAATAACTAGTTTGTATTTTAATACATTTTAAAATGTAATTTATTCCTGTGATGAAAATGCTGAGTTTTCAGCAGCCAGTCTTCAGTGTCACATATTCCTACAGAAATCATTCTAATATGCTGATTTGATGCTCAAGAAACAGTTTGTATCATTATCACAGTTGAAACCGATTCTCTGATGAATAAAAAGTTCAAAATAACAGCATTTATTTGAAATAAATATTTTGTAACATTATACATGTCTTTTTTTATTTTCTTTTTTTACCTATTTAATGTGTTCTTGCTGAATAAAAGTATTCTTTCATTTTTTCTGACCTCAAACATTTGAACGGTAGTGGGAAAAGTTTATTGATATAAATGACATTTACATTGTAATTTGTTGACAGCACTTGTATGTGTATTCATTAACAGTGTGCAATGCAGTGTTAATGTCTTCTGCTGTTACAGGGACCCTGGGATACAATGAAAGTGCCTTTCTCATGGAGATGTCTCAGATTGGTTTTTCAACACACATATTGGATGTGAGTTTCAGCGTACTTTATGTCCACATGCATTTGTGCCTGTTTAAATATATAAAATTATTAACTGAGATATATGTACAGTAGATGACATAAAATTGCAATCATGCTGTAATTAATTATACTATTTTGGATCATACTGTAGGATGGCATCTTGTTTGGCATGGTGGGTGCATATGACTGGGAGGGAGGCGTCCTGAAGGAGAGCAAAGAAGGGCAGCTTAAGCCCTCAAGAGAAGCCTTTGAGAAAGAGTTCCCATTGGAGCTGAAGAATCATGCAGCCTACCTAGGTAAAATGTTACTTTATAAAACCAACCACTAAATAACTAATGCTTTAAATTTGTACCTTAACATAACATTTACAACTTACTAATGCTTAGATGTGGACGTGTGAATTTTTGCAGGTTACACAGTGTCCTCAGTGGTTGTAGGTGACTGGAGGAGGCTGTATGTTGCTGGTGCGCCTAGATTCAAGCACAAAGGAAAGGTCATCCTGTTTGACCTCACCCCTGAAGGTGATGTCATAATCACACAGGCCCTAAATGGAGAACAGGTGGAGCTCTCTCCTTCATTCTTATATTTATACTTACACGCTCCACTTTCACACACTATGTCTGTGGTCCACAAATTCAATCTACATCAAACCCTTGTGTGAAGTCCAATTCTTTGAGTTTTGCATTATCCTTCTTTTCCCAGTTGCTCTTTTATTGCTTTTCCTCACTCAGCCCTTCTTTCACACCACATTCCTTCTCTCTCACAATTAATGAGTTTATTTTCTTATTCAACAAAAGCAACCAGGTTTTATTTTCTCAGACCACTCCTAAAATCAAAGTGATACTTAGAGCAAAATCCAGAGGTTCAGGGTTCCTACAGTCATGGAAAACCTGAATAAATCAGGGGATTTTCAAATTGGATTTTCTAAGACTGAAAAGGTCACATAAATTAATCAAATCTTTTCTATAATGAATGTGAATTTTTCTGGTTATGATCCCTAAAATATTTCATCAGCTATATATTGCTTTTGTTTAGAGCATTTGTAGAGTGAAACTTGCTTGCATGCTTTGATTTGTGAAAGATTTATTGGTCTGAGTCGGTTCTTTTCACTGAATCATTCAAATGGGTTCACGTATAAGTCTGAATGATTCATTATTGAATCAGTCTAAATCCAAATTATTTTTCTTTCATTCTTAACATAGACCATCAGTATTGATTCATACTGTGTGCGTGTATGTGTATATATATATATATATATATATATATATATTAGTATATACTGTATATATATTTCTGTCATGACAACGCTCTGAAAGGTTAGCATGGTAATGTACATGACAATGTTAAAGGGGTCCTATTATGCTCTTTTACAAAGTCTCGATTTTGTTCTGGGGGTGTAGAACAGGCTCTCATACTAGGTTGTTCGAAAAACACATTGTTTTTCACATATTTTACATTATTACAACACCTCTCTCCCCAGTCTGGCATGAACGGCTCGAATAGTTCCTGTATCAAATGAAGGCCCGCCTTCTGAAATATGAAATGTGCTGTGATTGGTTAGCTGGGCCAGTGTGTGTTGTGATTGGCAGCACTCGGCGCCTGGTCGGGAAATGTCACGCCCCTACCATAGCCGCTTGCGAGCTTCAGTGTAAATATAGCATCAAAATCAAATCAATTTGAGCATGATTTAAACCCGGATGATTGTAACCACTCTAAGTTCGTCTGCCTTGGGAAAGCTAGCGTGTCTCCGATATAGTGATAACACTCGTTGCCTTCTCTAGTGCAGCTCAACCAGGTCTTGTCCCATTCGTCGATATTTGTGATATCACAAATCCCGGATAATATGCATTGTAGTCCAAACGAGTCGTTCATTGTAGTTTTTGGAAAGTAAGAGTAAGTACCGAGACTTGCTACTGCCAATACATCCACAGACATGCTGCTGTGAGCATGTAAGAAATACTGCTGCTGCACATATAACATATATGAAATAACCCCCCAACAAAGCAGGAGACACAGAAATGGACAATATAAGCCAATATATGCATGTCGCTGAGTGTAAGAATAGAAACTGCTGCATCAGCGGACCTGAGTATATCCACACGCATAGAAAGAATAAAAACAGGATAGAATAGAACAAAATACCCCCAAACAAGCAGATCTATCGCCAAGACATATGTACTGGTGCTGCTTCAAAGATCCATGTGAACGGCATGAATTACTATCTATGTGTGCCTGGGCTACCATGCCGACCGGCTTAACACTAATAAGATTGTGCATTATGTGTAGTTAACAAATAGATATACTTTGCAAACTGATGAGATAAGAAACCCCAGTAACCACCTGAAGCTAAATATCATAATTAAAAGTCATTTGATAATTGTCATTGACATAACTTTTATACTCTTATTTGTATAAAGCCATTAGGATGATAAAAAAAGCATGCCTCTGATGCTGTGTGCTGCTGAAATCAACCACACATTCAGCACAGCTAATGAAAATATCCTTGGAAAAAAACATTACTTTGAGGTTATGCAGCTGAATATGGTGAAATACGAATGCTTATTTCATTTAAACCTGTTCTCATGTTCGTAACTTGTCAGCGTGTCCTTGCAGCAATTACATATGCTAGACTGCTTGTTGCTGCAGCTGTATAAACACAGTTGCATAAATGCTGCTGCTTATATGCTTAGTATTTTGCTGCTAAATGCGAATCCAAGACTGTTAAACATGACGCTTAGGTTAAAACTTGTTTTGTTGTTGCTCATTTAAAAGTTAATAAGGCAGACCACGCAATATGCACAGTGAAATGGAGTATAAGAGCGTTCACTTATCTTAGATGTTGATGTCAGATGCTTTCTGAAGCGAGCTGCAACTGCTACAGCAAGCACAAGCCGAGGATTTGGATGTTGAGCAGTAAGCTCATTGACTGCTAATGCTAAAAGAAACCTATCAGCTGTGCCATGTAAACTATGATGTGTGTGTGTGTGTATATATTATATGTGTGTGTGTATGTATATAATATATATTAAATATGTATGTATGTATGTATATATATATATATGTATCGGGTGGTTCTAGGATTTCATCCACAGGGGGTGCTGAGCCCACAGACAGATCATTAGATACAAAGATACAAATTACCTAAATAAACTTTATAGTACTTGTGAAAACTGTATAATTGTATGAAGTAAATATATACAAATATCCATTAAAGCTACAGAAGTTACTTAGTTAAGAGCAGCGAGTGATTCTCTGTTTTTCTTTTGTTGTTTGATCAACATTAACATAAGAAAAGCACGGGTCCGTTATATTAATGCACATGCGATATTTTCTTAACTGTTTATGTTCACTTAAGACATAACCAACTGATTTTACGTTGATACTTGTCAAGACAGCCATTCTGACATAGTTTTGTGCCCAGTGGCATGGGGGGCCGGGGGGGCTCGAGCCACTGCCCATTTAATCGCAGATGCTAATGTGCCCTTTCGGTTCACGGACAACAATTTCTACCCCCGATTGTGCCCTCGTCACGCCACTTCTCCCCTGCCCCTCCAGAGGTCTATGCATGCCACTGTTTGTGCCTATTTGCTGAAAACGTGAAAGAGAACTCAATTTGGTATTTGCGTGCTGTCTGAGAGACAGCTTTTTTGTGTACGTGATCTATGACAGCCCACCTAAAAAGGGCCTAGAACCAACCCTGATATGTATAGAGATAGTTCCCATTCAGTCAGTCACGTTCAACGTTACGTCAGTGACTGACGAATTGGGATCTCGCCCGAGAGCCCAATCACCGCTTAATGTTAAATTGATCATATCTCAAAAGGAACTTTGAAATTGAAATGTTGCTATGCCAATCGTGCGCACGATTTACTAATTGGTTCCCTCGATGTACTAAAACATGCACACGATTGCTATTTTGTTCCCTCGACTTGCTAAATCGTGCGCACAATTTACTAATTTGTTCGCTCGATTTATAAATCGTGTGCACGACTTAGCAAATCGAGGGAACGAATTACTAAATTGTGTGCACAATTTATAAATCAAGGGAACGAAATGGTAAATCGTGCGCACGATTTAGCCTATTTTTTTCCTGCATGCCATGTGCGGGGCTCCGTACTACTGTTCAAAAATTTGGGGTTGGTAAGATTTTGGGTATGAAGTCTCTTGTGCTCAAAAACTGTGTTGATTTGATCAGAAATACAGTAAAACTAATATTGTGAAATATCATTAGAATTTAGCAACTATTCTCCAGTCTTCAGTGTCACATGATCCTTCAGAAATCATTCTAATATGCTGATTGCTGCTCAAGAAACATTTCTAACTGCTATCAATGTTGAGAACAGATTTGTTGCTTAATATTTTTGTGGAAATCTTGATACTTTTTCAGCTTTCTTTGATGAATAGAAGATATAATCTTTGGAAAAAAAAATCTTACTGACAGCAAATGTTTTGAATGGATTAGTGTATATTGTTCAGTATTGGTCATTTATCAGTTATCAGCCATAACATTAAAATAATTTTAGGCTTATCATATCTACCATAGTTTTAATATCATTGCATCCCTAATGGAAATAGATTGGCCAAAAGTGTAGGAACCTTCAGATTGCTTAACATCTTTTCTCTCTCTCTCTCTCTCTCTCTCTCTGCAGATTGGCTCATATTTTGGCAGTGAGGTGTGTGTGGTGGATGTGGATCAGGACGGAATAACAGATATCCTGCTCATAGCTGCTCCCATGTTCCTGGGAGCAGGAAACAAAGAAACAGGCAAAGTCTATATCTACTGTTTGGATGGGGTGAGAACCACAGTGGCAGTACTGTTTGTTTGATGTATATGTGAGAGACATACAGAGAGAGATTCATGCTACCATGCTAAACAACATCCTCTAGTCTTAAACTTATGCCATTTTTGAGAATTAATGTCTAATTGCATAAACATTTTATCTGAAATCTGCTCCCCACTATTTCTCTCTCTGATTCTATATTTGTCTATCTCTCTACCAGGATGGTTTTGCCCCTAACGGTACGCTACATTCTCAGAAGAAAGCACAGGATGCACGCTTTGGTTATGCTATGGCAGTAGCCCATGACTTAAACCATGACGGATATGCTGACCTGCTTGTGGGAGCTCCACTAGAGGATGACCACCAGGGAGCTCTTTACATCTACCATGGCGACGAATACTACATCATACCGCATTATAAACAAGTAAATATATCACTAGTTCATATGTGCAACCAACCACAAGTCTGAGACCACTGAGACCAGACAATCTGTAGATATCACCAAAAAAAATTTACATGTAAAATAAATAAATAAATATATTATGATGAAAAATGAAGAAATATGCTTACTAGAAATGTAATATATTTCTTTTTTTTAGTTGAAATTGAACTGAAATTGATAGGCTAAGTATTGAATTTGTAATAATAAAAAAAAAATTCAGTTTTGAGAATGAACACTACTGTTCAAAAATTTGGGGTCAGTAAGATTTTTTTAACATGTGTGACCCTGTCTGTGAAATCCAAGTCTCAAAATCTAATTATGAGATAACAAGCATCAAAGTTTGATTTCAACCATTCATTTCACTATGATTTCAATCTTTGACACGGCCTTACTCCGTGTCATATTTTCACAGAATGTTCTTTACATATGAATAATCACACACACACAAAAATGACTTTAGCTGTGATTTCACTGGCAGGGTCACATTAAAAAAAAAAAAACTCATGCTCAACAAGGGTGCATTTTTTAAAATCAGAAATATGGTAAAAATACAGTAATATTGTGAAATATGATTACAATTTAGAATAACTATTTTCTTTTTTATATATTTTTAAAATGTAATTTATTCCTGAATCCCTAAAGCTGAATGTTTAGCATCACTTCAGTCTTCAGTGTCAAATGATCCTTAAAAAAATTATTCTAATATGCTGATTTGGTGCTCTATTCTGCCAAGGCCAGACACATTAACATTGTCATGTACATTACCATGCCAATCCCTCCGAGAGTTGTCATGACATGTTTTTACTAACTTTTGGTCAATTTAATGCACCCATGCTGAATACAATGAATTTCTTAAAACAAAAAAAACTGACCCCAGTGACCACTTTTACTAGTAGTCTTTACATTTTAGACCCCTGTAAATTATACTTTGCATACTAATAAACCTGTCTTTTTCTCTCTGTAGCGTATCCCAGGCTCCTCTCTCTCTGCAGGCCTACAGTATTTTGGCCGTAGCCTGAGCGCTCTGCTGGATCTGGATGGGGATGAGTTACTGGATCTTGCTGTGGGAGCACAGGGCACTGCCGTCCTGCTGAAGTACTCAGTGCATCATTACAGTCTTGTGTTTTTATGCATCATCTAAACACTACAATCATACAAGTTGCCAATTCGTCACGTTAAATTGTGTGTCAAACAGTAGTAAAGTCAAGTTCGATTATGACCCGTGGTAACAACTTTGCCCGACTCCTGACCTCTCACTGAACTTTACAGGTCACGCAGTATAGTGCAGATCAACGTCAGCCTGTCCTTCCAGCCACACTCCATCAACGTGATACAGAAGAACTGCCACAGGGCTGACCGAGATTCTGCATGCCTTAATGTCACGGTTTGCTTTCTGGCTCTGTCTCGCTCTCCTGGCTTTTACGGCACATATTTTGGTAAAGTGTCATGTAACCAAAAAGCTTTTTTTCTTTTTAATTTAATTCTTCTATTACTGTACTAAATTCCTTTCATGTACGGCATGTCTATTAATAACAACTCTGATACACTTCCTAACCTATCCTAAACACATCTGCTTATTTTTATAGATATGCAGATGGAGGCCATGTTGGATGACAGAAAGATCTTGGCTCGTGCTCTGTTTGACTACAACTCCCAGCGGCAGACCCTAATGGGCGTCAGTGTTCGTGTAGGCCAGACCATGTGCTACACGCTACCATTTCATGTCTTTGTAAGTCAAAATGTCTTTAAAAAATCAATGAAGTAAAGGATATTGTACAATTAACCGGTCGATATTGCAAAAAGGGGTTGTCTTGCCCTAATGGCCGACGGACTGTACATTATCCTTCTTATTACATGAGTACTCACTGACTGTTTTCAAGGAAAAGTGTTCTTCTCTCTGTTTCTGTCTTCCTTTATATATCTAGGATACAGCTGATTACATCCGACCAATC
This sequence comes from Sinocyclocheilus grahami, assembly GCF_001515645.1. Lineage (NCBI taxonomy): Eukaryota > Metazoa > Chordata > Actinopteri > Cypriniformes > Cyprinidae > Sinocyclocheilus > Sinocyclocheilus grahami. The sequence goes on along the minus strand of NW_015505430.1, from coordinate 1,103,243 downwards.
AGCTTCACTTTGCGCTTCAAAATCAATGACACAGAGAGCGGCCCGGTACTAGATGAGGGCTGGCCAACAACATTCAAGAAGTCTGTGAGTGCTATTCAATTGCACTATTCCTTTGAAAAATAGGAATATAAATAAATGTTTTTTTCCCTCATACTGCTGGCTAACGTAAAGTTTGACCTCTTTTATTGCCTTTAGATCCCATTCTTCAAAGACTGTGGGGAGGATGACGTGTGTGTAACTGATCTGGTTTTGCAGGCCCATATGGACATTTCTGGAACAAGGTAACAGAGAAACTGTCCTCCTGCTGTTTGCATGTGTAGAATACACCTACCCTTACGAAAAATAAGTTTATTCAAGTGTGCTATTAGTATACTTCTTTTCAACTAAAAATAGGAAAGTATACTTTGTCTACTTTTTATGTACTTCTCAGAAATGGGCTTTATGTACTTCTCAGAAATATACTTAAAATGACATTTAAGTATACTTGACTTATACTTAGAAAAAGTCTAAATATATTTTAGCTATACTATAATTGTGCTCCTAGAATACTGTAGGGGGCGCTAGTACACACCTTCTGTACAGAATTTCCAAAAAACACAAGTGAAGAAGAAACCGAAACAACTTCCACGTGTAATCTAACACGATCATCAGACATAAAACAGCATCAAAACTGTGTAACGTTATGGAATAAAATGTTGACCAATACTTACGAGTATACTTGCAGTATAAAACTACTAAACTAGTAGTTTACTGAGACTATACTTCAAAGTGTACTAAAAATGCTACTACAAGTATTTAATTAGTAAACTATCAGTATACCTATAAGTTCACTTTTAGTATAGTTGCAGTACAAACTAAACATTTTGATGTAAACTAGTTGTTTACTACTGTTATACTTAAAGCATACTTAAAAGTATACTTTTATATACTAGAAAGTGGGCCAATTTAGTCCCAAGGAGTATTGAAATAGTACAATTACAAGTATACTACTAGTACACTGATATCTGTATACTTACTACATAAAGTATACTTAAAAATATACTTGAACTTTACTTAAGTATACTTACTAAAATAAACTTGAAGTATACTACTTTTTGGTAAGGGTAATGATCCACAACTAGTCTAAACATGTTGACCATTTCAATAGTTAAAATAGAAATATTTAGAGTAGCCACAGCAAACATTTTTAAAGATTTAACATGTTCATTGACTGCTAAACAGTGATTGAAATAGCATGTGTTGTGCATGTAATGTCAATGTTGCTCTTATCTGTTCTTGCAGGCAGCAACCGTATGTTATACGCAGCCCTCGGCGACGGCTTGCAGTAGAAGTGCAGCTACAAAACCAGCTAGAAAATGCATATAACACTAGCCTCACTCTACATTACTCCAAAAATCTGCACTTCAGCAGTCTGAGTATACGGGTACCACCTCAATCTCTCCTCTTAACTCATACAAGCATATTGATACAAACACATCAGCATATGTGTTAAATATGGCAGTGTGATTGTATTTGCCAAATGAGTAATATAGTTGATACTTCACTAGTAAAGATCATAAATATATATATATATATATATATATACACACACACACAAAATATACACTACCATTTAATAATTTGAGGTCAGATATTTTTTTAAGACATTAATAATTTTATTCAGCAAAGACGCATTAAATTAATTAAAAATAAAAACATTTATAATGTCACGAAAATTTATTTCAAATAAATTCTGTTCTTCTGAAAGTTCTATTCATCAAAGAATCCTGAAAAAATGTATCATGGTTTAAAAAAAAATACAACAATTCGAATATTAGAATGATTTCTGAAGGATCACGTGACACTAAAGAGACCGGAGTAAAGGCTGCTGAATATTCAGCTTTTTATCACAGGAATATAGTACATTTTAAAATATAGTTATTTTATTTGTGATAATATTTCACAATATTACTTTTTTACTGTATTTCTGATCAAATAAATGCAGTGTTGATGAGAACAAGACATTGTTTAAATAATTTTTTTTTTAACTTTTTAAAGTTAAACTTTTAAACGGTAGTGTAAGTAAACAAAATATTCTTATTTGTACACATAATTATACAAAAGTACAGTACAATCCACTATTTCATGAATCACACTTGGTCTTGCTTCTTACAGCAATTTCTCTTTCTGCCTCTTTTTTGTCTTGCCTCTTTCTTTCTCTCCTTCTCTCTCTGTAGGAAGATGCCCAGTTTAAGATTGAATGCACAGCTCTAAGCTCCAACAGTCTCTCCTGTAATGTCAGTTACCCAGTGTTCCGCTCTCAGTCGAAGGTAAGCCTCTGAAAGGACAACGTTTTGTTGTCATGATTCATTGAAACAATCATTGAGCTGTTTTGGTTCATTGACCAGTGATTCTCCCAACTGCCTCATTTTTCTCAGGTGAACTTCATGTTGGAATTTGAGTTCAGTTGTACATCTCTCATCAGTAAGATCCAGATGAAGCTTGTTGCTTCCAGGTACACACACATACACACACACACACACACACACACAAACACACCTTAAACCATTAGCAAATGGCACTGCCCAAGGATGTTATGGCCATTTATTTTTAATAATTACATTTGGAAGATGCATTTGAAGTCATTTTCGACATTGTGGCATGACACTTCTGTGTCATTCTGCGTACAGCACACAAAAATTTCAACACAACATTTGCACATCTACAGATGTAAACAAGCATGTGTTATGTTAAAATGTATACTAAATGTGTGTTTTTCCACAGTGACAGTGTGGAGAGTGAAGGCACATTTTTGGACAACAGTGTTCAGTTACAGAGTATTGTACAGTATGAGCCCAATCTCTTCATCACAAGGTTAGATACTTAATGTGAAGATCCAGTACATACGTCTGAATGTCTGACTGAATAGTTGACCACTAATGCGAACTTCAGTACTTACAGTAGTAGCAGCACACATCTTTATTCGACAAAATGATAATAATAATAATAAATAATTATTATTGTTGTTATTATTATTATGCCAAAAAGAATAATTTAAATTCAAAATGAAAATTCTGCTACTCAGAGTCCTTTTATAGTTCATTCAATTCAATTTTTTTATTAAATAGCCATGAGTAAATAAAGGCTTTTTACATTTTCTTAATCCCGAGTGCCTTGGCCTTATATGTTTTTACGCTGTTTCATCCCTTATCCAAAGAGCACTAATAATAAATAATAATAAATTATTATTATTTCCTTTATACGTTTCCCAACATCACCTTCCCTTTTACACCTAAGTACGACCTTAAAAAATGTATGCATGTTCAGTGTACAGTATGCATATGTGGTTGTCTTATTTCGGTTAATTTCACTCAGTGAATCCAACCTAAACCGCTATGAGGTTCACCCGACCAGGACCGTGTCTGAGGGGACAGGACCCGGGTTCCACACACAATTCAGGGTGGGTGAAAGTAAACCTGATCGGCACATTCATTTATATTTAAAAAATCAGAAAGCTCATGAGTACATGTGAGTATGTTTTTGTTATCAGGTGCTGAATCTGGGCTGTTACGCTGTCAGTAATCTGGAGCTGAGCGTCAATTTGCCTGCCGTGGCTTCAGGAGACAGAGTTTTTGCGACTGTGGTTGATGCTTTCCCTCATAATGTTAGTATCACGTGCATGCGTGTATACAGTCTTACTGTAATTCATATGCATCTTTGTGTTCTTGCAGTTGTTGATGGTTTTTCTGTTTATTTGTAGTCTTCAGGTGTGAACTGCAGTATAATCAGTGATCTTTCGAAGTTAAAGTCCAGTCAGAGAGATGTACGTCCACTTCACCCAGAAAACATGAAGAAAACTGAACTATTGGTGAGAATACAGATACTATGTTCACTGCCGGTTTGGTAATAAAAGAAATTAACAACTGCATTCTATAACTGAAGTAAATCCATTAAGTTTTCAGGACTAACAACGGAATTTTGAGAGTGCGTTTAGTTGATTTGTGCTAAACTTGACTTGAAATTGACAACTTGCTGTCTTTGCATAGACATTGCTCTTTGTCTGGTTAAAAAGTGGGATAAAATTCCTGTTAAGTGTTTGATTTGATGAGAGAATAAAATAAAAACAAACTGGAATGAACCAGAGAGTTTTGGCTGCATATCTACGAAATAGAGAGGGATACCCACCCTAAAATTTCAAATGCATCTATATGTTTTTTTTGTTTTGTTTAAAGATGCAATTTATACTTGTAATTAATAAAGTAATTATATATATATATATATATATATATATATATATATATATATATATTACATTTCATTTGGAAATAAATTGTTACATGATTACATTTTTAGTTTATTTGTATTAATTATTTTAAGTAAATAAATTAAGTAAATTAAGTCATTTTAATTAAGTAAATAAATGTACTTATTTATTTTAAGCACATTTTATTTATTCATTCATTTTAATATTATTATTTTTTTTTTTTTTACTTTTTTACTTTTTCTTTAAACATTTCCACAGACTCCCTAGCACTTCCTTGTAAACACTAGTTTGAAAACCCCTGACCTAAAGTACCAGGGCCGAAACCACCATCAGAGGGTGCATGAAATAATTGTGTTGTATTGTCTATATGTAAAAATAACCGCTAATTTATGTACTGCTGTTAAGCATCTTATCTTTTGCTTTCATATTTAGAATTGCACTTCCTCTTGGTGTGTGGAGATCGTGTGTCACATCCAGCAGCTACTGAAGGAACAGACAGCCTTGATTCGTATCACCAGGAGGATACACGACAACTTCTTTAGACAGGTGACATCTCTCAGACTTTAGTACGCACAGGCAGATGGCTACAGAGGTCAGATGTCTTTACTGGGATGTGTTTGTGTTTCAGTCTCTAACTACTGTGTGCTTCTGTCAGGCCAAGTTTAAAGCAGTGACAATTGTGGGCTCTTACCAGCTGTCAGCTCGAGAGTCCAGTCTGATTACAATGGGAAGTGCTGCCCTCTTGAGGGAGGTGAGAAAACTGACAGGAGATAAACTCCTAAACCAGGAGTGTTCAGACCTGTTCCTGGAGGGCCACTGTCTGGCAGAGTTTAGCTCCAAACTTAATTAAACACACCTGAACCGGCCATTTAAGGTCTTCAGACTCACTAGAAACTTCTTGGCAAGTGTGTTGAAGCTGGTTGGCGCTAAACTGTGCAGGACGTTGGCCTTCCAGGAGCAGGATTTGACACCCCTGTCATAAACCATTGGAAGACAGTTACACAGGGGTCCAAAAGTGTGAGACCACCTGTGAAATGATTTTCTTATTTTAATTTTATGAAATGTTTCTGTTTTACTTTAGCATGCCAATTTGAGCGAAAACTTGAATTCACAAAATCTCAAATTTACTTGATTAGTGACCAAGAAACTGTTCATTCATTCATTTGTTCGTTCATCCGTCCATTTATGCAAAATACTTACTTTATTTTCAGGATTAAATTACATTTTGTATCTGAGGTTTTAAACTTTTGGAGGCCACTGTACTGTACGTTAAATAATGTATGCACATTTAATGTAATTTCTCCAGTTTCTATTAGTTGTCTGTTAGTGTTAAAAAAAAAGAAGCTTGTTGACAAAAATGAAATCCTTTCCTACTAGGCAGTGCCTCCTCAAAAATATTGAATGAGAAAATGATCCACAGTACAAAATTAAAACAACACAAATATTATGAAATTGGTTATTGAGAATGAATGAGTAGATAAAGCCTCCATCACACTATGATTGGCCTATTACTGTATGTTGTTCGCGTAATAAATCCCTCCTATTGTTTCTGTTAGCATTCCATATCCGCAGATAAATCTTAATAAATGATGGTGTTAATGGGAAGGCTTATTAAAAAGTAGTAACCCACTCACTTATATATTGCTGCTGTTACATCAAAATCAAACTTGAAATGAATTGCAAACTGTTCCCTACAAATCATCTCTTGATGTCTTTGTATGTATAGACGGTTTTGGAAGTGCTGAAGGGGCGTTCAATCCCAATCTCTCTCTGGATTCTGATTGGCAGCATCATTGGAGGACTGCTGCTTCTTGCACTCTTAGTATTTATCCTTTGGAAGGTACTGAGCACAACATATAAGCAGGTGTACAGCGGCTACATCTGAAGCGCATTACTACCCAAAACATTTTATATTTACTAAAACTACTAGCACTCAGCAGTCTTAAGCCATGTGTTGAATGTTTCTTCACAGTTGGGGTTTTTCACAAGGAAACAGAGGAAGGAAGAGGATGAGAACGATGACAACTGACACTGCAGAGCAGACTGAGCAGTTTCCTTTACAACCAGGAGAAATGCCTTTTGTAGTCATTACTTCCACTTGGAGACATGGCACTTCTGCTCCAGGACCACAAAATATCCATTATCAAGTCCAGGTGGAATCTACAGACTTATTCATTTTCTTTGCTGATTTTGGGGGGAAATCTGCAGAATGTATTTAAACCTGATGAAATATTTTACATGGAGCTGAGAGTGCTAAAACAAAAAGTGCCAAAGTATTTAATAAACGGACACGTAAAGGGGTAGGTTCTCACACCTAACGTTTTATTTGTATTCTCAAAGGCACAAAAAAGCACATGAATCCCAGTGTTGCAAAAAGTTTTACCGAATGAGAAAGAAGGTTGATCTGTGAAACTCGCTGGCTTCATAGAGCCAGATCATTTACAATTGCATTGCATTGAAAGAACGAGCAGGAAAACAAGCAAATGCACTATTTGTGAAAAAGAAAATAATTACATTTGTATTTAAGTTGAAAACATATGTAGTAATACCATGCAATCAGTTTATTAAATTTTTTTTCTTAACAGAAATAATGTCTGTTTCAGTCTTCATGTTCAAGGCACATGCTTTTTTGACATCAAGACAAATTATGAAATAAAAAAAATTGTAAACCATTAAATAAAAGAATTACATCTTTAGTTTTCCTGTGGAAAATAAAATTGTTCACAACTACACAAAATACTCAACACTATTAAATACAAATCAGTCACTGATTTGTTGCAAAAGAAATAAACATCTCCGTTTGAAAACAGCAATAGTCCCATCTACTCTTCTTTAGCCACCTATTTCACATCTTTTCAAACAAACATCAACAACTTTGTTTTCTGAACTAGCCTACAGTTGCATGAAATCTGTCAGTGAGAGGCCTGTGTAGAGTTAATGTAGGATTTCAGAAGAAATATGGTCTCATCCACCTGGTTTTCACTGGAATCCAACCTGCCACCACGAGCACAAAGAGAAAAGATTAATGACTGGCCGAACATGAATCATGTGACTGATTCTTATGCAGAGAGTAACTGGTTTGTCCGGTACTTGTTAATGTGGTGCCGTAAGGACTCGAGCTGCTGTCTTTCTGGAACTGTGATCATCTCCTCCACCTCCGTCAGCTGGGCCGCCTCTGCCCCTGTGGCCTGCAAGGATGCAAGGATGGCCTCAATTCGCTGAGACTTTTCCAAAAGTCGCCTGTAAAAATCAATTAACAGATTAATGACGTAATTAAGAACTAGTACTTAGATTAAATGTTTTTTTATTGACAAAAGGAGGGACTTACTTGTTCTCTTTGGTCTCATACAGCCGCCTCTCGATCAGGTTGCCAACGGTCTGTATGGGGTCCGCATACAAATATGTCAAAACATTTTAAAAAGACCTGAACAAACACTCCAAGGATGTTTGTATGAGCTCTGTACCTTGTAGCAGTTTTGCAGAAGTAGTCTGGCAGTGGGCAGCTGATTAACTGTGTACAGGTAAAAGGTGCGAGATGGGGCGTAGTCTGGCGTTTTTGGGATTTCCTGCACATACAATACAAAGTGGTATGAAGCCTTATCCAGGGTTATTACAGTTAACTACAACTAAAACCATTTTTTTTTTTTAATTCGCCACTTTAAATAAAATAAACGTTAGCAGAAATAAAATAATATATTTAAAAACTTTATTTCAGCTAGTTGACAAGGCAAACTTTCCTTTTTCAGGTGGTCTAATCACGAGTGGACAGCACTTAATACAGGTGAAAACATGGTCCAAAATGTTTTGTGATCACTTAAACTACTTTTGAAGGTAGTCAGAAAGTAAAAAACGTTTTGTAGTGTAAATGCCAGACAGCATCAAATGACACATACTCACCTGTCGATCATCCAATGAGCTAAGACAGTGGTATAAACTATGCTGATTATGTGTAGCTTTAAATTAAAACAACCATCCAAACAAAACTTTTGACTTTTTAAAATAAATGTTGCATTAGTGGTAATAATAATTATGAACTTTTTTATTAAAAGCTTGTGAGGAAAACTACTACATTGTATGTGAAAAACAGTATGCCAAAAAAAAACCACTAGGTGAAAAGTACCCAGATGGCATATTTCCGACGACATTCTGGAGTGTGCATTCAAAGGACACTTTACTATCCCATAAGGCCATGGGAGTGTGAATGGCAGGTAAGCAATGCAACTGGTGCCGTGTCAAATCAAACATGGCGAATGTAGTACGGATTGTCTTCATACTACCCTCACATGTACTATATCCATATGACACCAGAGGCTTTGCACATTCAAGGTAAAAAAGTACGTTTCTCGCTAAAAATAAGGTGGATAGAACATACATTTTTTAATGGTCGCAAATTTTGTCATGAAATATCATAGTACCTAGTTTTTTGTGTTTTTTTTTTTTTTACTTTGAGCTTTAGAAACTCACTGACATAGTGAGAAATGCTGCTGTAAATCCGTTCAGATGGACAGAACCTGTGAGTGTGTTACCTGGAGCTGGACCAGGTTCTCAGACAGGAGTTTGTACAGCATGTCTTTAGCCTCTTTGGCTGGAATCATGGCAAAATCCTCCACCTGCTTCTGTTCCAGGTGCCGTTTCCGCAGTAACAGACGAAAGATTCGAGCTGAGCGGGAACCAAACCTAACATAAAGCACAGCCACATCATTCAACTAAGAACTAAATCAAAAGATTTCGGGAAGCTAAAACACTACGACTCTACTAACCTCTCTTGGACCACAGACTCCAGGGTAGCTCTGGCCAGGTTAGCCAGTGCACGGTGTAGATCTGACCACAGGGTCAAGGGTCAACCAATTTATTATTAGTTGCCTACTATGTTGTTAGAAAAATTACATACATAATAATACACTACTGTTTACAATTCTGGGGTCAGTAAGATTTAAATGTTTTTGAAAGAAGCCTCTTATGTTCACCAAGGCTGCATTTATTTGATCAAAAACACAGCAAAATAATGTATTACTAATAGAAGTAATGTTTCTATATTAATACATTTTAATGGTTAATTTTTTAATGTATGTATGCTGATTTGCTGCTCAAGAAACACTTCTTATTATAATTGAATTACTTTGTGGAAACTGTGTATAATAAAATATCTTAGGATTCCTTGATTAATAGAAAGTTCAGAAGGACAGCATTTATTTAACACAGAAATCTCAGTAACATTTCAAATATCTTTACTGTCACATTTAATCAATTTAATGCAGCCTTGCTAAATAAAAGATTTAAAAAAAAAAAAAAAACCCATACTTTTGAAAAATAAATAAAAACTATTTGCAGTTAGACATGGACGTATCCTTTTGTCCTTCAGGTGGTGTTTTAAAGGGATACTGACGACATACATTCCTCCTCCACTGTCGCCTGTCTTCCCCACAAATTCCATCTAGTAGAAAAAAATACATATACATTTTGAAGTCATTTAAAACATTCTAAAGTCATTTAACTCCTGTATAAATAGCAACTATAAAGTAGTGTGTATCTGAGTAAGCTTTGCTTTACCGGATCATCCACCAGGAGAGAGAGGTATTGATCTAAAATTGGTCTGGCGATGTTATAACTGGATAGAAGAGCTCGGAAAATCTGATGGAAAACAGTAAGGCTTTGATCACACTTCACATCAATCTGGTTTGGTCTTCTAAGCTGATCTTTAGGACCAACTGTTAACACAGTCATTTGTCATTTTAAACACAAATGAACTCAATCCTAAAATAATTCGACAACATTCTTTAAATGTTTCTCAGTAAGGGCCCTTACGAAACAAAAATGTGCATGTCTGTCCATTACCTCGTTGGCTGAAAGAGCTTGTGTGAAAGCAGCGTGAGCCGGCGTGGTAACTTCACTCATCCGTAACATGGTTCTAACAATCTCACTGCTACTCTACAGGGGAGAAACAGAGAGAAATTTAGCCGATAAAGACCTACATTCTACCAACTACTTATTTCCCTGGGGGAGAAAGTCTAAATGTGAGAATCCAGAACATTCTGTCTCAGATACAGCCGTGAAAGAATATTCAGTCCACAACCTAATTATATCTCACAGCACATCTTAGATTATTTGATATATACAGAGCGGTGGTTATAGTCACCTGATCAAGTTTACAGGAAACAGCGCTAATGATGGCCTGGTCCCTGAAGTGCAGGTGAAAGCGTTGAAAATTCACCTGCCAATAGATCCCGTCATCACCACACTGGAGAGTGGAGAAAACAGATGTACAATGCAAAAAAACTCAACTAATGAACATGTGAATGGGTGACGTCGTCATCACAATCGTAATACCTCACTATTGTCCGTCCGGGCTTTCTTTGCCGCACGCTGGTCAGCTTCACCATCCTCGCTTGAGCGTCTGCGTTTTCCTTGACCTGAATGAACACAATTCAACCACCTAAGTTTTATTCTCAATACAAAATGTGCATGTCTGTCCATCACCTCGTTGGCTGAAAGAGCTTGTGTGAAAGCAGCGTGAGCCGGCGTGGTAACTTCACTCATCCGTAACATGGTTCTAACCATTAAAATAAAAGTCTACCCCAACAACAAACCTTATATCACAAAGGAGGTGAAGGACTGTATTAACAGGAAAAAACAGGCATTTAAGATCAGAGATCACTTACAACTTAAAACTGTACAAAAAGAGTTGAACCAGAAACTCAAAGAAGCAAAGGAACATCACAGGGGGTCAATAGAGGAAAACCTCCAAACTATGAACTCTAAAAAATTATGGGACTCGATGAAAATAGCCACCAACATGAAACTTACTAAGAAATCTTTGAATGTTGTAGATGAACTGGAAAAAGCAAATGAGTTTAACTATTTTTATAAGAGGTTTGACAATCATGATTTCTCAGTTGAATGTGATATGGTGCTTGATAGTATTGCTATTGATGAAACTGATAGGCTAGAGATTGACCCTAAATCTATCAACAAGATTCTTAAGCAAATCAATGTCAATAAGGCCAGATGGCATCTCTGCTTTTCTATTAAGAACATGTGCAGATGAACTGACACCTGCCTGGTGCCCCATTTTCCCATTTTCCAAGAAATCTTTGCATGTTGTAGATGAACTGGAAAAAACAAATGAGTTGAATTATTTTTATAAGAGGTTTGACAATCATGATTTCTCAGTTGAATGTGATATGGTGCTTGATAGTATTGCTATTGATGATACTGATAGGCTAGAGATTGACCCTAAATCTATCAACAAGGTTCTTAAGCAAATCAATGTCAATAAGGCCACAGGTCCAGATGGCATCTCTGCTTTTCTATTAAGAACATGTCCAGATGAACTGACACCTGCCTGGTGCCCCATTTTCCAGAGGTCCCTGCATTCTCACACTGTACCGACACAATGGAAAAAGGCAATTATTACACACGTCCCTAAGAAACCCTGCCCGCAGGAAAATAACGATTTTAGACCTATTGCCTTAACTTCTGTTGTGATGAAGTGCATGGAAAAGCTCATCATGAGCAAACTACAGCTTGATGTAGGCCCACAGTTAGATCCCTACCAGTTTGCATATAAAAACCAGAGAGGCACTGATGATGCAATCAACAGTATAGTGCACCTAGTGACTAAACATCTTGAGAATCCTAAGGCCTATGCCAGACTGTTGTTTGTAGATTTTACTTCAGCCTTTAACACTCTGCAGCCTCATGTTCTCTTGAAAACACTGCAGCGGATGAATGTCAGCCCCTTTATTATTAAGTGGTTCCACTCATTTCTGACTAATCGTAGTCAGCAGGTCAGGGTGAATAGGATGCGGTCTAAACCTTTGACCATCAGCACTGGTGCTCCTCGGGGGGGAGTGGGGGGGGTGTTAGTTCCCCAGTACTGTTCACACTGTACACTAATGAATGTACATGTAGTACTGCTAACAATTACATGATTAAGTTCTCTGATGATACAATTATCCTGGGTCTCATATTAGATACATCAGAATCCGTTGCATATGAACATGAGGTTCAGAACTTTGTTCAGTGGTGCGACAAACATTCTCTCATCATCAACACTAAGAAAACAGTGGAGATGGTGTTTGATCCCAAATCCATTGGAGACCACTTACCAGTGGCCATCAATGACCAGAACATAGCCCAGGTTGATTCCTACAGATATCTGGGCATACACATTGATAACAAACTGACATGGAGTGTTCAGGTAGAAAACATCTGTACTAAGGTTCAACAGCGACTACACTTTCTACGCAGGCTGAGGGTCTTTGGTGTTAACCAGAGAGTGTTGCTTTTCTTCTATCATGCTGTAATTGAGAGCCTTCTGCGGTATGGCATCTCTGCCTGGTTTGGCAATCTCAGTGTACAGCTGAAATCACAGATTACACAGTTAACACAGAGAGCCATGAAAATCATGGAAGTTAAGCAGCATCCCACACTTCAGGCTGTCTTTGCTGAAACTATCATCAGACAGGCCCGAAAAATTATTTCAGATCCCACCCATGTCCTCCACCCTGAGTATCAGCTTCTTCCCTCGGGAAGACGCTTTAGACTTCCCCAGTGCAGGCTTAACCGCTTTAAGAATTCCTTCGTCCCTCTGTCCATCAAAGCTTTAAATGAGAAGTCAGCCAGAGGTTGACCACTAAAAAGTTTCTTAGTATGTGATGAGTGTTTTGACTGAAGTAACTGACCGGTGAGATTGATATAGGGTAGTTTGTAACAGTCTGGGTGGTTCTCTGGTTCAGTGGGCTGTGTTGCAACCGGAAGGGGGGTGTCGACTGCTCCTGAGCTTGATGATCCTGCTGAGGCCAAAGGAGGACAACGCTGCAGGAAATGAGTCTCAACCAACTGGGAAAACACAGAGACAACCTCACTGTAGTCCATACTCTGGCCCTCTGGTGCAAAAAAAAAGAAAAAGAATTTCAATAGGTACATCTCAAATAGAAGTCAAGACATAAGAAAGTGGATGGAGCATATTTCAGATGTAATAATAACGTCCTTTCTCTTTCTACCACATTTGTCTGGTCCTCTTTAAAGAATACAAACAAACAAGCCCAAAAAGTGAATGAAGAACTTGGTTTTAAGAACTGGTTTTAAAAACTCGTATCCTTTTTTTTTCAGCTGTGACAGTCTCAGTCTGCTTTTCATGTGTTATTTTTGTGAAACCCAGCCAACTTTATAATATTATACTAAGTATGAGAATGAAAATTATATTGAATGTTAGAGTACAAAGTTAACAAGTTGAATAAACATTTTAATTCACTTAATCATGGAATAAGAAGCACCAGTACAAGCTTCTGTGTTCAATAAAAAATCTTGTATTAGTCTTGGCATAAATAAACATTTTATTATATATTGTTGTATTTTCTCAGCTAAAAATGGATGCAGTAAAACATATATTCTTATCAAAATAAAAGTTCAAAACTTGAGATTGATTGTGGTACATACAAAAAAACAATTTAATACATCCATAACTAAAATGCATAGAATAACAGTATGTAGGCCTATATTAACTTTCACAGAACATTTCAAGGCAGAATAAAGACTTTTGTCTTTAAAGTGTACAATCATTTTTTATAGGTTTCTGTCAACTCTATAAAACAAAAATATATGCAACTAATTTCCTCTTCTGTATGCCAACATTCCCTTTGTATGGTAAAATAGCTTCCAAAATATTTGCCATTATGCAATTGTGAAAATATGGTGAATGGTGACAATGCAAACCATACCCATACCAAGATGGCCTCAGTTAAGTTTGGTTTAAAGGGGCTGAGTTTGCTTTAAAGTTTATATACTTTATACTGTTTATATCACATATACTGTAAGCCAAAATCCTTTTAAAAAACTATATTTTTTAAATCCTGTTTTGTTTACATACAGTGGGTACGGAAAGTATTCAGACCCCCTTAAATTTTTCACTCTTTGTTATATTGCAGCCATTTGCTAAGCCCTTCAGTCTACTTGTATTCTTATAGTTTCTCACCTGGCATATTGTGGGTCAGCCGGTCTGCTACAGTCTTGACTGTGCTGCTCATAGTCATCTGTCCTCTCTGCAGTATCTCCTCAACAATAAGCTCGCCTGTGTCTCCATAAAGACTCTTGGCGGTGTAGATGTAGCGTGGATAACGGAGCATGTGGAAGACGTGCTCACAGTTGATGCGATATTCCACAGGTCCTGCTGGACCACGACGCCCAGCACCAAACGTACACATCCCATGCTGCACCAGCACACACAGAGACTTCTTGACCTAGCAGGAAAAGAGTGTGTTAAAGAGAACACAATGAATTTACTGGCTCTGCAAAAGGAAGACAGAAAGAATGACACAAGAGAGAAAAGGGTGTGATAGAGAAAGCTTAAGTACATGACATTACCAGGTCAAGAGGAAGTTTGGTCTCATGGGCAAGAGCTCGCAAGTTCAGAACTCCACTGCGGATGAGATGAGTGCCCACTTTCTCCACCACATTTCCAAAATGCTCCTGCAGTAACAGCCCACATAAACGCACCTCCTGCGCTGTCATCTGCAGAAAAAAGAGGAACAACAGATTAAATACCTGATGAAATAACATGGTTTTATAAACACAAATTTTGCAGGACTGACAAATGAGCGGAATCATATTTTAGTGGCAAAATATAAAGCTTTCAGGACAGACCATAAACCCTGAGGCAGTTATGCAGGGTTGTAGCAGCCCAGAGTCTTTGTAGTTTCAATTTAATGTTTTTAAACTCATCTTTAATTGATGAATTCCCAATGAATAACTACACTACCCATAATCCTGAAGAACGATCCACCAATCAGAAGTAGTAAAGTTGCTGTTACTAAAGAAACAAAAACTCCCATGAAGCATTGTGAATGATGTAATTGATGAATGCCTTCACTCTCAAACTAATGGTACGTATTTTAATATTTTACAATAAATTAGTTTTAGTAATAAGTAATGTTGAATAAAAGGTATATACATACATTTAAATAAACTTTAATACACAGTTTTTTATAAATATAAACAATGACTGTGAGTTCAAAATCTGTATTCCACAGTCGTTTCTAAACTGACTGCATCATTAAATTATTTCATTCCAGAGGCATGAGCGGTCAGTGTTGATCTACTGCCAATAAGCCCAGTTATTTTTACTACTATATAACCATAACAGATAAATATGATATATTCTTGATGTGAGCTATATATAAATTATGACTATATATATATATATATATATATATATATATATTAAACTATATATTCATATATATATATAGATACACCTTTTTATTGCTTTATCTAATGTCTAGTAACAACATTTTCTTTTGTATCTGTAACTAAATTAGCACAGACCACACAGTGTTGTAAGCTGTAGCTACAGTAAAAGCTGCATATTAATAGCACTAAAAGAACATCATATTCAAAACGTACAGGAATAATTATTCATATTTAGGTTCTAGGTGATACTCGTCACACAAACTAACACATGAAAGCAGCATTAGTTGCTGTCTAGCCGTTCTACAACTCAAACATCTCATGTAGCCTAACATTGCACAAAAAGACAAATCATGCACATGCACAAACATGAACCTACCTCTAAAAAGTATCTAGCTGTAGGTGTTTTGAGTTTTAATTTCACTTTTTAATCTCACATGTGTTGATCAGGCGGTGTGTAACGATCAGCACTGACGAATTTCCGTGTTCATGTGGAGTTCCAGTGTGATGCCTGATCAGCGATATATATAGATACACCTTTTTATT
Organism: Sinocyclocheilus grahami; assembly: GCF_001515645.1. NCBI lineage: Eukaryota > Metazoa > Chordata > Actinopteri > Cypriniformes > Cyprinidae > Sinocyclocheilus > Sinocyclocheilus grahami. The sequence continues at coordinate 1,087,267 of NW_015505430.1, read as the reverse complement.
GCTTTTTCTAATGTCTAGTAACAACATTTTCTTTTGTATCTGTAACTAAATTAGCACAGACCACACAGTGTTGTAAGCTGTAGCTACAGTAAAAGCTGCATATTAATAGCACTAAAAGAACATCATATTCAAAACGTACAGGAATAATTATTCATATTTAGGTTCTAGGTGATACTCGTCACACAAACTAACACATGAAAGCAGCATTAGTTGCTGTCTAGCCGTTCTACAACTCAAACATCTCATGTAGCCTAACATTGCACAAAAAGACAAATCATGCACATGCACAAACATGAACCTACCTCTAAAAAGTATCTAGCTGTAGGTGTTTTGAGTTTTAATTTCACTTTTTAATCTCACATGTGTTGATCAGGCGGTGTGTAACGATCAGCACTGACGAATTTCCGTGTTCATGTGGAGTTCCAGTGTGATGCCTGATCAGCGAACGAATCGTTGCAATGAACTGATTCTTTTAATGATTCAGAAGAACCGAATGTGAATCGCTCGACTATAAAAACTATGTTCTGAGGGTAAAACAATTAGATGCATGACATATTGAAAACATAATATACGACAATATCCAACAAAAATATCAATTTCGCTATAAAAAGAGACATATTGAGAACAGGGCCATCCTAGATGCGCAGGGCCCGGTACGAGGTAGGGAGCGGGGTCCCTCTCGGTCCGTTCACCGCGGGGCCTGGTGCAGCCACACCAGTTACACCCCCCTAAGGATGGCCCTGATTGAGACAGGAACACATTTTGAGCTATTTAATTTCATTTTTTAATATTCATTATTGTTTATTAATCACTCCCTTGATTTTAATTGGACTATTTACAGTCTGAGGCTTGTAGAAAACACATTTCACTGCAGCTGTAAGGATGTGTGACAAATAAACTTGACTCTGAATCAATGTATCGTTTTGACCAGTTCATTCAACCGTCCGAGTGAATCGACTCGCTACAATGAATCGGACTTCCGAACGCTCAATGTCAGAGCGCCTCCCTCTGCAGTGGGCGGACCGATGGCCTGCGCTGCTGCCGCTGTTTGGGACACAGACAGAGACAGTCTCACGGAAAACATGGCGGAAGCTGCGGCGGTCCCTCCGCATCGCTTCTTCTGTCACTGTTGTAAGGGTGAAGTGAGCCCCAAACTGCCGGTGAGTCCGCGTCGCTTGTAACGCACAGCCGGTTCATCTTAGTCGGGTTCTGTACTCCCGCTGTCGCTTTGGCAGGTTTGGCTGTTGTGCTAAAGTTAGCATGGTAGCAGTGTATCAACTTGATGTGGGCGAAAGGCCTGTCGTGCCTTTTTGTTTGTATATACACACTGAAAATAAACGTATTTATCGATGACCGGTGTTTTTAAACATAAGACTGGTGCTCGTACACGGGAAAACGGACGTGTTTTTACCTTTAGCACAAATGCTACACTGTCATGTGTTTTCGTGCTATCTTTCTTTACAAATGGTGACTTATTCACATTTTAAGACATTTTGGGCTTTAATAAATGTTCAGTTCATGCTGTTACCGTTGAGAGATTTTTAAAAGCGTCTTTAAATCCTGAACTCTCTTCAAAAGCGAAACCGGAATACCAAATATTTCTGTTTCTGTTTTAAGTTAGTTGTCTAATCTGTCAATGACTGTTTAATTTAAGCACTTGTTGGTTAGTGTGTCAGTAAGTCAATCCATCATCAGCTGTTCCGGTGAGGAGGAGTTGTGTGTAATCCCTTGTTTACTACCCATTTAACTTAGTAAACGTCTTACTGTATTTAGAAGATGAATCATAACTGGTTCATGCTTGGTGTATATCGTGTGAATGAGGCAGAACAGTGTTCCGAGTTGTGCTGCATGTCAAGATAAGCAGCCATTGTCCTACTTTTGTTGGAGACCCACAGGATGATGACCTGTCTTCTTGACCTGTTCAAATCTTGAGAAAAAAAATAAGGAAGCAGCCTCTTAAATCAGCCAGTTGTGACACACATTACAGGGAGTGAATATTTGTTTTAAAATTCAAATAAATCTGTGTTGTGGTGCTATGCAAATGTGTGTGTCCTCACAAAACCACAGCTATCTATTTGTTAGTTTTCAGTGTTGATGTCAACAGTGTGATTTTCCGACATTGTATTCTAATTGTGATTTTGCTTGTGTTCAGGAGTATATCTGTCCCAGATGTGACTCGGGCTTCATCGAGGAGGTTACAGAAGATTCCAGGTGAGCTTTTCAATGGCCGCACTTCCTCATTCGTTGTCTCCAGTGGCATGTTGCAACTCCTGCACTGCTGCATTAACATGGCAGCTCTTTCAGTGCCTTCTGGAGAATATAAATAAGTTGATTGTGTCACCTGGATTCGTAGCACCACCAAACGGACATGAGAAGTAAAAGATGTGAACACAGAGCTGTGATGTAATTTTTTAGGATTGATACATCAAGAAAAGTTGTAGATCATTCATAGATTGTGCATCCATTCTGCCAGAGGAACATGAAGGATTTGATTGAATTGTGTTGAATTCCAGCTCAGTTTAGTTTGTCATTTTGGAATTTATTGGGGAATTTAGATCAGTGGTTCTCAATCCTGGTCTTAGATTTCCAGCATACTGCACATTGTGGATGTCTCCTCTTTTTATTTATATGATTAGGTCTTTAGTAGACCTGTGCTGTGTCTGAAATCATTATATTTAGTGCATACTGTGAAAGTACATGAAGAACCTCTCGACTGTTATTGATTGAAGTACTTTTGAATGCTATGAATGCAATGCTGGACATACCACATCTTAGTGCTGTGCGGTATGACCAAAAATTTATATCACGGTATTTTTCTAAATTATACCGGTTTCACGGTACATGACGGTACTTTTTTTTCATGCATGACCGGGTGTTAACCATATTTTCTACTGATTGAGAGAGGAAATACTGCAGTATATTGACTTAGAATGCCCTATTTTACTGTCATGATGAGTGAATATTGTAAAAAAAATTACCACACTAAATAGTGACTAAACACGACCCCTTTTAATGTTAACCAGGAGTCACTCTCATTTATAATCGCGGCATCGTCTGATAAAATCAACATGCATCTACACTAAAGAGTTGTTTTGGCTATATTACTTTTTTGTCTCATGCAGCGCACTGCCTGCGCCTGAGTAACAAACTAAAAAAACCAACAAACAAAAAA
>NW_015505430.1:1063900-1083916 GCF_001515645.1 Sinocyclocheilus grahami | reverse complement strand
GAGTCGGCTGCGGTGCGGCCAACTGAATGTGCTGCTTCTCTGCCGCTCACTGCACAGAACAGACGCCGAGAGAGGTGACACTTCTCCAGGAAAGTCAGACCTCGCGTTCGCGGGACGGCACTGGCGAAATCTTCCAACTGAACCATAGCTAAGGTTTATCCAAAAAAGTCGCTAGGTTTGTCATTATGTATATTCTATGGGGGAAAAAACAGCTAAAAGGATCTGAAAGTTGCTGTGTCATCATCACGTTCCATTAGTTCTACAGCTTCAGTTTCGGAACTTTCACGCTTAGTAACACATACAGCTGTTCCCTCACCACAGTGCAACAGTGAAAAGGGACCCCTTTCAAACAGTGTCACGTTCCGAATGTTGTTTAAGCGACATACACCGGTATTGCGGTATTTAAAAAATTCATATCATAACAAAAATAAACACCGGTATTCGGTATGAACCGGTATACCACCCAGTACTACCACATCTCCCATGTTGCCATTGTCTCTATATTATTTTGCTTAAGATTTACTAGCAGTAACCTTGAAAATAATGTGACATTGTGATTTGTTAAAAGATTTTGGCGGATCTATTCATTTATTTGAAATACATAAAAAATTTAATTTATACAGTGATTTGAAAGAAGAAGAAAAACATTAAGTGGTTTGGCATGATCTTTTATTATTGTTTCCTAGGGGAAAAAACAATGATGAGGTTTTGTTGATTTAATTTTTTTGTTTGAAAGTCATGTGGTGCAACTGATGTGCAGAAAAATGCCGAAAAAAGCATATAACAGGAAATTATATCATAGACCTTGCAGACCCTAATGACTGTGTGTCAAGGTTGCAAATGTCTCTAAAAATATGATAACTTGATGATTTTATGGTACAGCAAGATTAGTTCAAGTTGTGGAATGTCATGTGGTGCAACCCTCCAAGAAGCTTATGTAATAAGATAAATAAATTATTGGAATTAATAATTCAGAATATTTGCTTTAAAAAATGAAATAAAGAAATAGGTGTGGGCATTTTAATTTTTTCAAGGTGTAAAGAAAATTTGTTATTACCTTTCTCTTGACGGTTACAACGTAAGACATTTTAAGTCATTATTATATTGAAAATTGTATAAAAGTGTTTCAAAACCATAAGAAACTATCATGAATAAGTTCACTTCTGAGAACTTGGCACATGTGTTAAAAACTATTTATAAAATAATGATTTTTAAAAAAAAAAATTATTGGACACTCTTATTTGTCATTGACCTACTTACACTAGAAAAGAGTTGCTCAACTCGCAGCTCTCAACTTTTCAAATCTGATGACTCCTCAGCTGCTTTGGCATTGTAGGATAGCAAAGTGTCCACTGGTTGAATGCAATCTCCGCTGATGAAGTCAGTCATTTGGGTAATGTTCACTTACTGTTTCTATTCTATTCATACTATGTAGTTGGGAAGTGCTGGTCATCTTTTGAAGGCAGCAGAGATGCCTATGGTATCTCACGATCCTGCTTGTGTAGTTCAGCTGTTGAATATGGTATCTGAAAATAAATGAATGAAAAGCTAAATAAATGAATTCACAAATTTATTTATTCTTTTGACGCATATCACCATTCCTAACAAACAACAAACATTGCAGTCATTAAATATTTGCTTGGTTACGACTACAGCTCACATGAAAACACGTAACCAGTGCCTTCACACTAAAAGACTTCTGTGAAGTCATCGTCTGGGCACCATGGGTAGCGAGGCAGCTGTGTTAGTCTTCAAATGAGTGAGACATCCAAATTGTGCAGTTCTGGATTGAGAAGCACTGGTAGATCAATGACTCCCTCACTCTGACAGTCAGCTGTACTGCAGTGAATGTTGCCAAGTTCCATGAAACAGCTATATGTAGCCAGATCTGACATGAATGTGATTGTTTCATCCTTAGTCTTCTGGACAGTAGTTCAAATAGCCTTGATGACACAGCGTCACAGTTTGCTGAGGTATGTTGACTCCTTCCTTCTACAACATCTTTCCTGCCTGAGATACAGATTGTGTAGCTGTTTAAAAGGAGTTGTTGACTAAGTTTGAATGAGGTACATTGTACTTCTCATTCATAACTATCTCTTTTACGCCCTCTTTGTCTGTAGCTATGGCAGCTGTTATTCGTGGAGAGGCCGTTCAGTATGGATCTAGATAGTCCTGACTCTGAGCGGGTCCCGGGAGGTGGCAGTGGGTCTGGGAGTCTCGGAACAGGGCCATTCGGCGGTTCTGTCCCAGGTGGGCTTGGTGGGTCCCTGGGTGGCCCTCTAGGCGGAGGAGAGCACTGGGGTCCTGGTCGTCCTCCACGCCTGCACACGCAGAGGAGGTACCGATCCAGAGGAAGCAGTCGACCGGAGCGCTCTCCCGCTGTTGAGGGGTAAGTTAAATATCTCAGCTTTTCATTTGGTCATGTTCTGTATACCAAATCAGTGGATTTGTTTTCATTCTCTTTTTTCTGAGGTTGCCCTGTCATAGTATATTTTATGAATTTTAACTGAATCTCTGCTGAAGGCCTGTTCACACCAATTGTGAGATCAGCATGAATGTTTGGCATGCTTAATCAAGATCAAATTGTCTCCCATGCAAGGAGCTGACAGTCAGACAGTAAAGTGGCATTTTGCAGATTAATCAAGCTGTGATGCATTAAGGAATATAGAATAATTTTGTTTGCAAGTAAAGTACAATGTTGCATAAATCTACCTCTGACTGGTGTATATATATAGATGCACATATTATAGGTTGCTGTACATGGCTGCTTTTTAATGCAAGGATATTATAATACAAGGTACAGTGATATAATAATTAATAAATATAAATTAAATCATGAATCTGAAGAATAAACACTAGGTAAAAATAATATCCTATAAATAATAGCTATCCTCACATTAAATAATATTATTGATAATAATAAATTTAGCTGCAAGCAGCGATTATGGGGCCATGACCCTGAAGGGGCTGTAGCGCAGTACAGAGCAGGAAGAACAAAAACAGCGGAAATAGAATGTACATAAAAAAGTTCAGATGAGAATGATTGGAGATGAACACACATGGAAGATCCAACATCTGGAACAAAAGCAACTTTCGCACCATTACTGGCCACAGTACCTATGACTTAGCATGCTAACCAGATTAGCATGCTAAGCTAACTTAATGCTAACGTAGTTTATGGTTAATCTGATAGCTGAAGAGCTACATTAGAAAGAATGGCAACCAGTTAGCATGCTATGCTAACTGGCATAAGTCAACAAACACAGGCACAGTCTACTTCAGATAGGTATTTCTTGGGAATGGTAGCAAATCTCAAATATCTGGTCAGTCATTTCTGTGCGGCTCAGTTGAAAAATCATCTGATCAGTTTTTAGACAAAGTTGGACAAAATTTGTAGGAGGAGTAGCGAAAAAAACTGTTTTTCATTTACTTCAGTATGACAGACAGGTACATTAATGGAAAATGACAAATGAGATATCGCCAGCATTGGCATAACCCAGGGAACGAAAGAATACAAAAATAACAGAATTTGGACAATGTTTTCAAAGGTGATCCCTACTGATTTTTGTGCAGATACTTTAAAGGTTCAAAAGATATTGCAATTTATGACAAATTTTAAAATGGTGGACAGGCGCTTAGTCAAAATCGACATCCACAGTTTCGGCATGACCCAAGGAATCCATAGACCCCAAGATCATGATTTTGTAACAAACTGTTCAAAAGTGACTAGAGCATATGATATTGTATATTTCTAAATGGCAGGACATTTAGATTTCTTCAAAAACAATGAAGTAAACTTAACACACTGAATATAGGCATAATGAGTAGCAAATAAAGGTAAAAAAGGGTAATAAATAAGCAAATAAATTTAGGTCTACCACAGTATTACAATAGGTAGTAAACTTCTTATACATGAATGAAACTGTTCTTCTCAACAAAAATGTGTAAAACCGGTTTGTTCCACAAAAAATGTGGGGAACAAAATCTGTAGTCCTGAAGTTACTGGCACTATTTTCATGTACTGCATGTGGGTCAGATGACTGATTAAAACAGCTCAGGAAATGTCAATAAAAAAATTTTTAAGGAAGTTGGCAGAATTCCCCAACACCAATATCAGTTCCTCACTGATGTCTCTCTCTCTCCTCTTTCCTTCTAGAATAGTACAGCAGTTTCTCGCAGGCCTTTTTGCCAATTCAGGAGTACCAGGCTCTCCTCCACTGTCATGGTAAAGACTTTCCCTCAGTATTTTGCAGCTATGTAGTTTGGACAGTCAGTATATATAGATAGATAAATGTATTTATATGTTTGGTTCATTTTTAATAAAAGAAATTATGAAAGTGACATATGTCTTCTAGATGTCACATCTAGTGGTCTTTTAATTTAAATGAAATTTAATGAGTATTTGCTATATGCAGTAATTGATATTTCAGAGTTGTTGAACTTCACTGAATTATGGCATACAAAGGCTTATTTTTATTATATATAATAGGTTATATATAATACATTACATATAGTTATTTATATTATATGTTGAGGGTTATATAATTAAGTTATATAATATAAATTAGCTTTATAAAGGGCAAGTGTGTATTTTGTTTTTTCTCCAATCTTATCTTTGTGTGTGTGTGTGTGTGTGTGTGTGTGTGTGTGTGTTAGGACGGGCATGCTGCACTCAAACCCTGGGGACTATGCCTGGGGACAGGGGGGTCTGGATGCAGTCATCACACAGGTAGCTGAGCACGGGTTGTTTGTGCACGTTACCTGATCCATGGCTTTGTGCAAATAAGCTGATCATCGGTGTTTTGTCTCTCACACAGTTATTGGGTCAGTTTGAGAACACAGGTCCTCCTCCTGCTGAGAAAGAGAAAATTTCCTCCCTCCCCACTGTTATCATCACTCAGGAACACACTAGTTAGTTTCTCCTCTCTCTTCCCTTTTCTTTGAAGCTCTTGTTTTTTTTTCTTCTGATCTGTAAGAGGCACAGTGTTTCATTTTAGTTATGATTTAAGGCTCTCAGACTCAGTGAAGGTCATTGACCTACCAGTATGAGTCTTGTGTGGTGATGAATTATAATTCCTATTTAAGGCACTGAAATCTCATTATTCTCACCCCCTGCACGTTCTCTCTCTCTCCTCTCTTCTCCTAGACTGCAATATGGAGTGCCCTGTATGTAAGGAAGACTACAAGGTCGGTGAGCCGGTCAGGCAGCTGCCCTGTAATCACATCTTCCATAGTGACTGCATCGTGCCCTGGCTTGAACTGGTGAGAGAAACAATAGGAAGGAAGGAACTGGACTAAAGGGAGAGAAGGGGGGAAAGACATAGGAAAAGGTTATCAATGCAGATATGAGAATCTTTTGAAGTAATAAAAATGATGAACGGTAATGGAAATATTCTTAGATATCGAGTAAGCACTAGAAAGCATGTTATTTTATTTGTGTACAAACATCTGATAATTATAATTAAAAGATTGGAGTCACAGTTCAAAATTATAAATGTAAAATATCTTTATTGCAGATAGTGCAAACAGTCTTTTTTCAAACACACATTTTATTGACTCAGCAACATCCATGTGATTTGCATTGTAGTAAAGACATCAAAACTATAAAATATCACAGGTGGAAGTAACAAAATGTGAACAAGAAAATGTAACCAAAAAAAAAGTAGTTTGGCTAGACCAGGTTTTTTTTTAACTTTTGAATGCCATGAATTCCAAAAATAGGATGATCCACTTGATCATCTTCCTCATAGGCAGCTATGTATTTTCCAAATTTATACAATGTTGACTACTGTGCAAAAGTTTGGGGTTGGTTAGTTTTTTGTTAACTCTGAAGAGTGCTGTATTTATTTGATCAAAAATACACTTAAACAGTAATATTATGAAATATTACAATTTAAAATATGTTTTTTTTCTCTTGTGATTGCAAAGCTGAGTTTTCTGCATGCATTACTTCAGTCTTCAGTGTCACAAGAAGTCACAGAACCCATTCTAATATACCGAGTTGCTGCTCAAGAAACATTTATTATTATCAATGTTGAAAACAGTTGTGCTGCTTAATATTTTTGTTGAAACTGATAGTTTTTTCAGGATTCTTTCATGAACAGAACGCAAACAAAACACTATTTATTTGAAATAGTAAAGACATTTAAAATGTTTAATTTGTTCCTGTTGAATAAAAGTATTTAGTTTTTTTGTTGTTGTTTTGTTAAAGTACTTCAAAACCTCAAACTTTTGAACGGTAGTGTAAGTGTAATATTTAAAAAAAGACAGGGTTGTTTGTTAAATTCAATAACTAGCTTATATATTATTGTTCTGAAGCCAAGGCAAATTAAGTAAATATTATCTGGAAAATATTGACTTTTGTATTAAGTTGACTGATGGTGCAGGTGTGTTCCAGATGCAAAGGATGTTAGAAGCAGTAGACATGAGAAATTATGCTGCCTTACAAAAAGTAGTTCTATCCAAAATTCATTTGTAGTTTTAGCCAAAAAGGTCATTATATGTTTCCTTTGTGGATAATCCAATCTAAGAATCTATTGTTATAGTTCACTGTTCACTATAGTTCCCTGATACCAACATGGCAAACAGCATCGGGGGTGAATAGTAATTATATTTAGTTCATAACTGGACAATTTGTATTTTTGTGCTTATTAGATCCAGTCATGCTCAGATTTATCACATTACATGAGGTTCAATCTCAGTTTTAACTATATTTTCAAGGTCATGAATTGTCACTGACATACCTTTCTCTTTTCTTCCTCTCTGAAGCACGACACGTGTCCTGTGTGCAGGAAGAGCCTGAATGGGGATGAAAGCGGCACTCAGTCCTCATCAGAGCCTTCCTCCTTAAACACTGATCCTCGCACACCGGAGAGATGGTCCTTCTGAAACACACGCACACACGTCCGTCCATCTTATCCGAGCTCTCTGTCTTAACCCAAGCTATTTGTCTCTTTGCTTTTTTTGTCTATCCTTTGTGTTCATCCCACCATGCTGGTATATTTTACAATGGTTTGTTTACTTCTGTTCTCTAACACAGTCCTTCTCAGTTTTGTCTATACTAATGTTTCTGTGTCTTTCAGACGTCTTTGATCCCCTCCACAGTTTTCCACACAGAATTTTGACTAGTATTCCCTTCCCTTATTCCTACCCTGAGTGAACAAACAAACAGTGCAGGATGAGGATAGGCTCGGGCACATATTGTTGCTATAGCAGCACAACTCCCAATCCACATTTAGATGGTACAGTGTTCAGTTTCCCAGAAACGAGCTGTACTCCCCAGATAGCGCCTTTTATCGGTCAATGTGAATTATCATTGGGATGGGGTACCGTGTCTTTGCGGTTTATGAATGTTGCTTTTCTTCCCCAGGTTTTTTTGATGTTCTCGCATCCCTTTTGTTCAGGAGATCATGAGGTTTTGTCTCTCTCTCCTTTTTGATTCCAACTCTGGTGTGTATATATCACAAATGTCATTGTTTAATTTGATTTAGTCCTTTTCACTCTCGTTTCTATTACAGTTTCCTCTAATGTAAATAATTTTAGTTGGAAAACTCATTTAAGGAAGACAAAAAAAAAAACATTGATGAAGAATTGCTAAATATTAAAGTATATATATTATATGATGTGTATGACCATGATGTATTAATAATAAAACTGACTAAAAACCAGGAAACATGTTGATCTTATGGCACAGACGAACAACAAATGCATTCAGACCTTCCTATTGATTTTTGTTGACATAAATATGCATTCACAGACGAGATGAAAAGTTGCATTTATTGTGTCTTATTAATTCTTAGTGTCTTCAGTGCAAGGAATTTTATACATCAAGTTGTTTCCAGGAATGTTGGCATTACTTGTTAAAACATGACTCGATCACATTTTTTTAATTGCCTTTAAAATTGATAATTGACCCATAAATCATCTTTTGACTGCCAATTCCTAGCATGCTCAAAAACAGCTTGCCTTAAGATTTATCAAGCGAGATGGATAGATTATAAACCACCGTTGACTCCAGTGAAATTATTTCTTTGTAATCGTGGTTGCTGCAGTTATTTGAAATGTTACTGGCTTAAAGCTTGACTGAAATGATCTGAGTTACTCATTAAGGTGCATATGTGGCATATTGACGCAATGTTTGGTTCAGCCATTCAGCGTCTGCTCCACAGTAGGGTGAGGATGGAGTGAGCTGGAGCTCTTTCTGACAAAAAGCCCAGCGTTTGATCCCAAACCTCAAACTGCATCTCTTCTTCAGACCTGCAATTTCACAACATTATATACACCTGGACTGATGTAACAACACCAGTTGAGAGTAAATTATCACATTCTTTTACCGGTTGAGAACGATTAACACGGCTGAGGCATCAGGTCTGATATAGACAGAAATTTCCATGCTGGTGTGCTGACTGTAGGACACGCCCACTCTCTGTGACCCCTCCCACAGGAACTTGCTGTCAGGTACAAAAAGTTACTCGGATGGAAGCTAAGACACAGTTCTGAATATTGTATAGAAGAATGCTGTGTTTGGATTATATAACAGATTTATAAAATAATGTGTAATTTTACACAACCCAAGTATGATGGAAAAAAGTCATGTGCATACTTGCTTGCCTATGTTAGCACTTAAATAACAGAAATAGCTGTTTTGCAGCAAACATGTATGCTAGTGAAACCTATATTTAATAGCAAAACTTAAGCTTTAGAAACCATTTTTGCGCAAGAGCTGAATCGTGTCACTGTTAACGGTGCCTTGAATGAGTCTTACCTGAAATGGGCCATGCTGTAGAAGGTGGGCTGCTTGTAGAAGACGTCTTTACTTGGGTCCACAATAATAGGGCTGTCCACAAAGTTCTTACCCCAATTTGGCCCTCCATCCTGATTAAGGGCCAAGTTCCAGTCTGTCCAGCCTGTCACATAGTTATTCAGGTCCTAAATAAAGAGTTGTAGAAAGAGAAGGTACATTATATAATATTTTTTAGATAATTACATAAAACGTTTTCTATATGCAACCACTTTGCATATTAGTGGCAGTGCAAAAATATACTTTATAATCCTTTTTAGGGGAACAAAAGAGATGAGGGAGGAAAAGGCTTATATATAATTAAATATTTAATAGATATAATATGAATTCATAATTTTAAATATTTATAAATAACATTAAATATTAATAAACTCCGCATTTAATTTGTTTTTAATCCACATTAAATAATAATAATAATATGATATATTTTTTATTTCCTTCTGAATCTAAAGCCTTAAAATCATAATAACATAATAAACATGTAAGACTTTAAAACAGTTACAAATCATAATCTCCCGTTTGTTATCGCAAAGTAAACCCCTTCAGGGCGATAGAAGATCACCTTTTCGGGGTTTATTCTGCGATATCAACTGGCTAGATATACATTATCCCTTAAATATTTTATTTTATGTACATATATTGTTGTTATATACAGTCATTTTTATTTACATTCCAAATACACCCTGTACCTGTATGATGTCATGTGCATAGTCTTCTGCTCTGTCCCAGCTGCCCAGACGCACCCCACGATCCAGCGGACCCCACCCAGAACACGCCTCTGTTGCAAACAGGAAGTACTCTGGGTAGAGGTGGTGTGTGGCTGTCAGGGTGAAGTCAGGTGGCGCAAGGTTGTTCAGATACCAGTGAAAACCAATCCCGTGTACATAACGTGCTGCTTGTACTTCACTCAGAACCTACAGCAGGGATGAGAGGTGGAGAGACGGAGATGAATGGACTTTTGCCACCACCTGCATCTTCATGAACATCCTCCCATCCCTCTTTTGGTGCACTATTCTCACTTACCACTTTGGCCCAGTGTGGAAGCAGAAGTCGGTTGTCATCAAGGATCATAAGGCGAGTTTGGGGAAAGGATGAGGAATGGAGTCCTGGACCCAGATCCAGGGCAATCCAGTCGCGCTGTGTCTCCGGAGTAAAACCCAAAGCCTGAAAACTGTCATTTGTAATTCCGCCTGCAGTGGGCTCGTTTCCTGATGTCAACCCCCAGAATGAAAGATTATATTTTCCATACTCCTCTAGAAATCTAAATAGGACAGGTAAAAGTCATTGTTAAAAAGGCTGGAAATGTAGTTGATACCAATATAAAAAAACAATATTATAGTCTGTTTAGTTAAGAAAATTGTATTTAAATACAGTTAGGTTCCTTCATGCACCTTATGTAGTACTGAGCCCAGGTCTTATGCTCTTTGCCTCCTGGCTTGCCTTTGAGGGAGCCTTTGCCAATCAGTGCACCATTGGTCTTCAGCCAGGCGGGGGCGCTCCAGGCACTGGCAAATAGATTGAGAGGCTGAGCAGAGAGAGCCTGTGCCCGCTGCAGCAGGGGAATCTGGGAGAGAAAGATGTCATGCATCAGGATATGATATCTGTGGTGGTGTGATTAGGCATGTGCTAAAATGCATTGTCTACGAATATATCGTAATTGTTGTTTTAACAATTTGTGAGCAGATGTCACTCACTTTGCAAAAACCAAACAAAATCAGAACTTGAGTCCATGCATTGACTTTGGCGTAGCCTATTAGAATGCACTTAGAATGCCAATGAAAATAGCTCCAAACAAAGCTGGAGAAAAACCAGTTGAATGTCACAGCGGTGTTCATTACCGAATGAATCTGTGTTTATGAAAGAATCAATTGAGAGAATGATTCAATCACCATCCATAAAGACAGTCACTACATGCTAGGTTTCTGAATTCATCAGCAGTTTTGAACATTTAAATGGTGGATTCAATGAATCAACTCATTAAGACAGGGACTTGCTGCCACCTACTGACAGTTTTAGTTTCATATTTAAAAATAAAAATATATATATTTTAAATTTCATATGTTAATATTTCCACGTTTTCTCTATATATATTTTTTTTTATTATTATTCTATATTGTTTTATTATTCTGATTGAATTTATTGATTAAATGTAATAATTTGACAAATAATATACAGGGACATGCCACCACGTACTGGCAGTTTAAGTTTTTTAAAATTATTTTATATTTTAAAATTAATTTTAAAATAATGGAAAAGTTGATTTCTGTCAATTAATTGCTGTGAACTAACCACTGCGCAGAATATAAAGAATATGCAAAGCTTTAGCAGTCAACGGTCCACGACAGGCCTAAACCAGCAAAAGTTCCAGCACAAAAACACACTCAGCAAAATATTGCCTAACTATTGTTATCAGCAAAATCCTCCAAAATATCAAGACAATTTTTGGTTAATATCGCACACCTGTAACTGTGATGGTGTGTTTTTGTTTGTCTATTATACCTTCATGTGAATATCCTCTTCAGTCAGCGTGAAGTTCTGGAGACTGTAGTCGTCTGGAGTGTCAGCATATGTGTAGAGGCGAGTTGAGAAATCACAACTGGCCATCGGCACTCTCACGAAACGGTACTCTATACCTGTGACAGACAGGGATGTGCACCATTCAGAACTCAGAATTCTGAACCTATTTTCTTTACGCTTTCTAAATCTCTGTCCCTCTCACCATCTGGGGAGAAGTACTGTCTGAGCAGCTGGTCCTGAGCTCCAGAGGACAGGGACAGAATATTCATGGCTGCTGCATCGGTCATGGCTCCCCCGAATCCTTTAATGCGCTGATACTTCTGACTGGGATTCAGAGTGATTCTGAGAGCTGAGATTGAGGCGATAAAAAAAAGAGAGGTTCAGGGGGGTTGACTGGATATTAAATATATGTAATTATTTATATTGATATTTATTAATTTAATACTTATTTCTCTACTTATCTTTTATCAAAAGCCACAAAGGACAAAATGTAAAATTACATTTGCTGTACATTAACTGTCACAAGTTTGGAATAATTAAGCTTTTTGAAAGGTTTTTTTTTAAAGAAGTGTCATGCTCACCAAGGCTGCATCAAAAAAAAAAAAGTCATAATACGAAATAAAATAATAATTTAAATTAACTATTTTCTATTTTAATATATTTTAAAATGTAATTTATTCCTGTGATGCAAAGCTGAATTTTCAGCATCATTATTATCAGTTGTTACTTTTGATTAATTATTAGTAATGGTTCCTATTATCTATGTTGAAAACGGTTTTTGCTGGTTAATTTTTTGTGGAAACTGTGATCATTTTTTTCACTGTCCTTTAATGTATTGAAAGCTTTGGTGTTTACGTTTGATGAGCTCCATGTTTGTGAGTTTATCAATGTTTACATGTGAGGTTTAAATTAAATCTTTTTATCATATAAAGCTATCTGTCTCTTTAAAAGACCGCTCGATTCATATGGATTACTTTTTAGTCTTTTTGTACTTTTTTTTTTTTTAAGCGTGAAAGTTTGGTTGTGCAGACTTTCAACAGATAGAAAAAAAAAAATCTGGTAACACTTTACAATAAGGTGTCATTTGTTAACATTAGTTAAAGTATTAACTAACATGAATGAACAATACATGTATTACAGTATTTATTAACCTTTGTTAATGTTACTTAATAAAAATAGTCATTCGTTGTTAGTTCACAGTGCAAAACTCATCTCGCCACGGTGGCACATATACTAAAATTGAATCGATACAGAGAAGATTAGCATGGCCCCTGTGAAAGGATGACACGCAAATCCGTGAAGCGCTCCATCTTTTTGATGGTCCTTCTGAAACACACGCACACACGTCCGTCCATCTTATCCGAGCTCTCTGTCTTAACCCAAGCTATTTGTCTCTTTGCTTTTTTTGTCTATCCTTTGTGTTCATCCCACCATGCTGGTATATTTTACAATGGTTTGTTTACTTCTGTTCTCTAACACAGTCCTTCTCAGTTTTGTCTATACTAATGTTTCTGTGTCTTTCAGACGTCTTTGATCCCCTCCACAGTTTTCCACACAGAATTTTGACTAGTATTCCCTTCCCTTATTCCTACCCTGAGTGAACAAACAAACAGTGCAGGATGAGGATAGGCTCGGGCACATATTGTTGCTATAGCAGCACAACTCCCAATCCACATTTAGATGGTACAGTGTTCAGTTTCCCAGAAACGAGCTGTACTCCCCAGATAGCGCCTTTTATCGGTCAATGTGAATTATCATTGGGATGGGGTACCGTGTCTTTGCGGTTTATGAATGTTGCTTTTCTTCCCCAGGTTTTTTTGATGTTCTCGCATCCCTTTTGTTCAGGAGATCATGAGGTTTTGTCTCTCTCTCCTTTTTGATTCCAACTCTGGTGTGTATATATCACAAATGTCATTGTTTAATTTGATTTAGTCCTTTTCACTCTCGTTTCTATTACAGTTTCCTCTAATGTAAATAATTTTAGTTGGAAAACTCATTTAAGGAAGACAAAAAAAAAAACATTGATGAAGAATTGCTAAATATTAAAGTATATATATTATATGATGTGTATGACCATGATGTATTAATAATAAAACTGACTAAAAACCAGGAAACATGTTGATCTTATGGCACAGACGAACAACAAATGCATTCAGACCTTCCTATTGATTTTTGTTGACATAAATATGCATTCACAGACGAGATGAAAAGTTGCATTCATTGTGTCTTATTAATTCTTAGTGTCTTCAGTGCAAGGAATTTTATACATCAAGTTGTTTCCAGGAATGTTGGCATTACTTGTTAAAACATGACTCGATCACATTTTTTTAATTGCCTTTAAAATTGATAATTGACCCATAAATCATCTTTTGACTGCCAATTCCTAGCATGCTCAAAAACAGCTTGCCTTAAGATTTATCAAGCGAGATGGATAGATTATAAACCACCGTTGACTCCAGTGAAATTATTTCTTTGTAATCGTGGTTGCTGCAGTTATTTGAAATGTTACTGGCTTAAAGCTTGACTGAAATGATCTGAGTTACTCATTAAGGTGCATATGTGGCATATTGACGCAATGTTTGGTTCAGCCATTCAGCGTCTGCTCCACAGTAGGGTGAGGATGGAGTGAGCTGGAGCTCTTTCTGACAAAAAGCCCAGCGTTTGATCCCAAACCTCAAACTGCATCTCTTCTTCAGACCTGCAATTTCACAACATTATATACACCTGGACTGATGTAACAACACCAGTTGAGAGTAAATTATCACATTCTTTTACCGGTTGAGAACGATTAACACGGCTGAGGCATCAGGTCTGATATAGACAGAAATTTCCATGCTGGTGTGCTGACTGTAGGACACGCCCACTCTCTGTGACCCCTCCCACAGGAACTTGCTGTCAGGTACAAAAAGTTACTCGGATGGAAGCTAAGACACAGTTCTGAATATTGTATAGAAGAATGCTGTGTTTGGATTATATAACAGATTTATAAAATAATGTGTAATTTTACACAACCCAAGTATGATGGAAAAAAGTCATGTGCATACTTGCTTGCCTATGTTAGCACTTAAATAACAGAAATAGCTGTTTTGCAGCAAACATGTATGCTAGTGAAACCTATATTTAATAGCAAAACTTAAGCTTTAGAAACCATTTTTGCGCAAGAGCTGAATCGTGTCACTGTTAACGGTGCCTTGAATGAGTCTTACCTGAAATGGGCCATGCTGTAGAAGGTGGGCTGCTTGTAGAAGACGTCTTTACTTGGGTCCACAATAATAGGGCTGTCCACAAAGTTCTTACCCCAATTTGGCCCTCCATCCTGATTAAGGGCCAAGTTCCAGTCTGTCCAGCCTGTCACATAGTTATTCAGGTCCTAAATAAAGAGTTGTAGAAAGAGAAGGTACATTATATAATATTTTTTAGATAATTACATAAAACGTTTTCTATATGCAACCACTTTGCATATTAGTGGCAGTGCAAAAATATACTTTATAATCCTTTTTAGGGGAACAAAAGAGATGAGGGAGGAAAAGGCTTATATATAATTAAATATTTAATAGATATAATATGAATTCATAATTTTAAATATTTATAAATAACATTAAATATTAATAAACTCCGCATTTAATTTGTTTTTAATCCACATTAAATAATAATAATAATAATTTTTTATTTCCTTCTGAATCTAAAGCCTTAAAATCATAATAACATAATAAACATGTAAGACTTTAAAACAGTTACAAATCATAATCTCCCGTTTGTTATCGCAAAGTAAACCCCTTCAGGGCGATAGAAGATCACCTTTTCGGGGTTTATTCTGCGATATCAACTGGCTAGATATACATTATCCCTTAAATATTTTATTTTATGTACATATATTGTTGTTATATACAGTAATTTTTATTTACATTCCAAATACACCCTGTACCTGTATGATGTCATGTGCATAGTCTTCTGCTCTGTCCCAGCTGCCCAGACGCACCCCACGATCCAGCGGACCCCACCCAGAACACGCCTCTGTTGCAAACAGGAAGTACTCTGGGTAGAGGTGGTGTGTGGCTGTCAGGGTGAAGTCAGGTGGCGCAAGGTTGTTCAGATACCAGTGAAAACCAATCCCATGGACGTAACGTGCCGCTTGTACGTCACTCAGAACCTACAACAGGGAAGAGAGGTGGAGAGACAGAGATGAATGGAGTTTTGCCACCACCCCGCATCCTTATGATCATCCTCCCATCCTTCTTTTTGTCCACTCTCCTCACTTACCACTTTGGCCCAGTGTGGAAGCAGAAGTCGGTTGTCATCAAGGATCATAAGGCGAGTTTGGGGAAAGGATGAGGAATGGAGTCCTGGACCCAGATCCAGGGCGATCCAGTCGCGCTGTGTCTCCGGAGTAAAACCCAAAGCCTGAAAACTGTAATTTGTCATTTCACCTGCAGTGGGCTCGTTTCCTGATGTCAACCCCCAGAAAGAAAGATTATATTTCCCATATTCCTCTAGAAATCTGAATAGGAAAGGTAAAAGGCCTTATTAAAAGGTTAAAAAGGCTGGAAATGTGTTTCTTTTGTAGTTAGTTGTAGATAAGATATTGATATTTAAATACAGTTTTAGGTTCCTTTACGCACCTAATGTAGTACTGGGCCCAGGTCTTATGCTCTTTGCCTCCTGGCTTGCCTTTGAGGGAGCCTTTGCCAATCAGTGCACCATTGGTCTTCAGCCAGGCGGGGGCGCTCCAAGCACTGGCAAACAGATTGAGAGGCTGAGCAGAGAGAGCCTGTGCCCGCTGCAGCAGGGGAATCTGGGAGAGAAAGATGACATGAATCAGGATGTGACATCTGTGGTGTTGTGGTTAGGGGTGCGCGAAATGTATTGTCTACAAACATATTGTTATTGTTGTTTTAACAATGTGTCAGCAGATATTGAGTATGTTGCTCACTTTGCAAAAAACAAAAACAAAATCGCATCTTGAGAGTCTACACATTTGACTGTGGTGTAGCCTATTAGAATGCACTTAGAATGCCAATGAAAATAGTTCCAAACAAAGCTGGAGCAGCTGTTTGAATCTGTGCACTGATTGAGTGAATGATTCAATGATTATTAATTAAAAAAAAGTCACTTGCTTTTTTTTCTGAATATATCAGCCATTATCACTCATTAAGACAAGGACTTGCTGCCATTTATTGACCGTTTTAGCTTCATATTTAAAAATAAAAGTATATTTTTTAATAATTTCATATTTCAATATCCAAAGTTTTGTACTATATATTTTTTATTATTCTATATTGTTTTATTATTCTGATTGAATTTATTGATTAAATGTAATAATTTGACAAATAATATACAGGGACATGCCACCACGTACTGGCAGTTTAAGTTTTTTAAAATTATTTTATATTTTAAAATTAATTTTAAAATAATGGAAAAGTTGATTTCTGTCAATTAATTGCTGTGAACTAACCACTGCGCAGAATATAAAGAATATGCAAAGCTTTAGCAGTCAACGGTCCACGACAGGCCTAAACCAGCAAAAGTTCCAGCACAAAAACACACTCAGCAAAATATTGCCTAACTATTGTTATCAGCAAAATCCTCCAAAATATCAAGACAATTTTTGGTTAATATCGCACACCTGTAACTGTGATGGTGTGTTTTTGTTTGTCTATTATACCTTCATGTGAATATCCTCTTCAGCCAGGGTGAAGTTCTGGAGATCGTAGTCTTCTGGAGTGTCAGCGTACGTGTAGAGGCGAGTTGAGAAATCACAACTGGCCATCGGCACTCTCACGAAACGGTACTCTATACCTGTGACAGACAGGGATGTGCACCATTCAGAACTCAAGATTGCTGAACCTATTTTCTTTTCTGTTTCCAAATCTCTGTCCCGCTCACCATCTGGGGAGAAGTACTGTCTGAGCAGCTGGTCCTGAGCTCCAGAGGACAGGGACAGAATATTCATGGCTGCTGCATCGGTCATGGCTCCCCCGAATCCTTTAATGCGCTGATACTTCTGACTGGGATTCAGAGTGATTCTGAGAGCTGAGATTGAGGCGATAAAAAAAAGAGAGGTTCAGGGGGGTTGACTGGATATTAAATATATGTAATTATTTATATTGATATTTATTAATTTAATACTTATTTCTCTACTTATCTTTTATCAAAAGCCACAAAGGACAAAATGTAAAATTACATTTGCTGTACATTAACTGTCACAAGTTTGGAATAATTAAGCTTTTTGAAAGGTTTTTTTTTAAAGAAGTGTCATGCTCACCAAGGCTGCATCAAAAAAAAAAAAGTCATAATACGAAATAAAATAATAATTTAAATTAACTATTTTCTATTTTAATATATTTTAAAATGTAATTTATTCCTGTGATGCAAAGCTGAATTTTCAGCATCATTATTATCAGTTGTTACTTTTGATTAATTATTAGTAATGGTTCCTATTATCTGTTGAAAACGGTTTTTGCTGGTTAATTTTTTGTGGAAACTGTGATCATTTTTTTCCCTGTCCTTTAATGTATTGAAAGCTTTGGTGTTTACGTTTGATGAGCTCCATGTTTGTGAGTTTATCAATGTTTACATGTGAGGTCTAAATTAAATCTTTTTATCATATAAAGCTATCTGTCTCTTTAAAAGACCGCTCGATTCATATGGATTACTTTTTAGTCTTTTTGTACTTTTTTTTTTTTTAAGCGTGAAAGTTTGGTTGTGCAGACTTTCAACAGATAGAAAAAAAAAAATCTGGTAACACTTTACAATAAGGTGTCATTTGTTAACATTAGTTAAAGTATTAACTAACATGAATGAACAATACATGTATTACAGTATTTATTAACCTTTGTTAATGTTACTTAATAAAAATAGTCATTCGTTGTTAGTTCACAGTGCAAAACTCATCTCGCCACGGTGGCACATATACTAAAATTGAATCGATACAGAGAAGATTAGCATGGCCCCTGTGAAAGGATGACACGCAAATCCGTGAAGCGCTCCATCTTTTTGGGGAAGTCGTGGTGTTTACGAGTACGACTCTCTAACCTAATGGTTAGAGAGTCGTACTCGTAACCCAAAGGTTGCGAGTTCGAGTCTCCGGTCTGGCAGGGATTGTAGGTGGGGGGAGTGAATGTACAGCGCTCTCTCCCCACCTTCAATACCACGACTGAGGTGCCCTTGAGCAAGGCACCGAACCCCCAACTGCTCCCCGGGCGCAGCAGCATATATGGCTGCCCACTGCTCCGGGTGTGTGTTCACGGTGTGTGTGTGCACTTTGGATGGGTTAAATGCAGAGCACTAATTCCTAGTATGGGTAACCATACTTGGCCACATGTCACGTCACTCACTCACTTTATTAACTAATGTTAACACAACTTGACATTTTAATAATGCTGAAATGAACATTGACTAAATGCAGCAGAAGTATTGTTAATTCTTAGTTCATGTTAACTAATGAACCTTATTGTAGAGTGTTACCAAATATCTTAATTTTGTGTCGCAAAAGATGAACACAAGTCTTATGGTTTTGTATTGACACAAATCATGAGGGTGAGTAAATGATTTTAATTTTGTGGTGATGAACTAACCTTTAAGCCACATATTGATATTAGTTGCACATCGTTTTAAAAACACTCACCTGCACCTGTGCTGTTCTTCTGAAACTGGCCTTGACTCTTTAGGAGTCTGCTGCCAGCTTTACTGCTGACATAAGACAAAAACTGACCGGGATCTGGCAACCCAGTCCGGCCCACCGAGTCGCAGTATGTCGCATTGCACACGCACACAACCGAACCATGACCGAAATTCAGTGCTCGACAGTCGTCAGCTGCACATATGAAACAAAGTGACACAAATAAGCAGGACAGATACAAATAAAACAGCAGATCAACATATCTCGTATATTATTTATCTGATTATATTTACTTAATAAACACACCTCTTGCTATAGCGATTACTCCAGTCAGCAGAATGAAAAGAACCGTTTCTCTCATTCTGTCGATGAGATGCAGTGGAGATTCTTGTTGAATGTAAAAAAACAACAACAAGCAATCTTTAAACGCTTCTGTGTATTTAACGTTTATCCGACGCCTACAAACGGAAATATTAATATCATCACTGTCCTCTAAATGTTGTTTAAAATAACCATTTTCATCTTTCAACAATTGTACATAGTTTCTGGACTGTAAACAGTCAATCACGCACCATGGACCGAGTTCCGGGAGACTGCGATCACATGACCGCCTCTTTCACCACGTGACATCCAACAACAATGTTTTTTTTAAGCAAAGTACTGTTTTATCAAGTAAGTTCAAGTCAAATCACACCTTTACAAAAAGGCGGTAGACATTTTTCCAAGTTATTCTAAATGGTTTTATTATGAAAAAAGTTGCATACTTATACTTTTGTTGAATTCACATGATATACAGTTGCAAGAATAAGCAAATGTGCATTACAAGGCGGCACACAATCGTTCCAGGATGGATGGGTTTTTGTTGCAGAGAAAGATAAGCTCTTTCTTTCCTTCTTCAGATCGACCTGTTGGTAAAAGATAAGAAATAATAAAAAATAGGTATCTAGTAACATATGCATGAAAGGTTATTCTGCCTTGAAGAATGAACTCTCATAAACTTAGCTTGTTCAATTAGAATTCAGAGCTGGAACTATCGGATTTATAAAAGCATTTTGTAGGGTTGGGGGGGGGGGGGGGGGTG
>NW_015505430.1:1032468-1063887 GCF_001515645.1 Sinocyclocheilus grahami | reverse complement strand
GGGGCTATAAAGCTTGTCAGAAAAATATTACTCATTTAGACCACGAGTTTTCAATCTTTTAGACGCCACAGACCTCTAAATATGATCATCTTCATGTGAGGGACTGCCAATCCTAAAATTTTCAAATCAATTTTTTACCACAATTTTTTTTTCTTTTGATTTTCCTGTTTAAAGGAGTCCTATTATGCTCTTTTACAAAGTCTTAATTTTGTTTTGGGGGTGTACTAGAACAGGCTCTCATACTAGGTTGTTCGAAAAACAATTTTTCAAATATTTTACATTATTACAACAAACAATCAGTATATGGGGATAATTAGGAGGCCATGATGATGGACAGAGGCTAATGGGCGAATTTGGCCAGGATACTGGGGTTACACCCCTACTCTTTTTCACAGGACATCCTGGGATTTTTAATGACCATAGGGAGTCAGGACCTCTGTTTAATGTCTCATCCGAAGGATGGTGCTTTTTGACAGTATAGTGTCCCCATCACTATACTGAGGCATCAGAACCCACACAGACCACAGGGTGAGCACCCCCAGCACTCACTAGCACCTCTTCCAACAGCAACCTAGTTTTCCTAGTAGGTCTCCCATCCAGGTACTAACCAGGCTCAACCCTACTTAGCTTCAGTGGGCAACCAGTCTTGGGCTGCATAGTGATATGGCGTACTGACAATTATAAATTGGAACTTCCTGCATTTTATATGGCCTCATTATTCTCTTTAAACAACAGCACTGCCAATTACCACTGCTCAGACTCCAGGCAAACAAATACACAACTTACTGTGTGGATGCTGCAGCCAGCTGCGGTCTAAATAGTACAGATAACAGCTCTCAAACTCCTTCTCATTGTAGTTAGACACAGAAACTGGCACAAAAGGTTCCATACTATCAAACCCCTCCTGAAAGACAGAAGGCATAAACAAATTGGGAGGAGGAAAGAGAAAAAGTGCAAATATATTGAGCCCTTTTAACAAATCTATACAACATGCACAACAGATCATAACAGGTGCCTCTAAACTTTATTTCGCTAATCCTTCAAAGTCTATAGTTGATGTAAAAAGGAAAACTAAACTCTCTTAACTTAAGGCATTTACTCAGTAGTTTAATGAACAAAGGCATAATGTGGTTGTTTTGTGTGTGAGGGCTGCTGACCTCTCCTAGTAGCTCATTGGGAAGGTAAGCAGACCGTGGTTTGAACACAGAGCCGGTCTGAGACAAAGCTGTGAGAATAGCACCTCCACTCTATGACAGAGAGCAATGTCAAGTAAATTGAGAGTGAACAACTCACTGAGCATTAAATCTATTAAAGTTATAGTTTACCCAAAAATAAAAATTTGCTGAAAATTACATGTAGATGAGTTTGTTTCTTCATTGCAGATTTGGAGACATTTTGCATTACATCACTTCCTCACCAATGGATCCTCTGCAGTGAATGGGTGCTGTCAGAATGAGATTACAAACAGCTGAGAAATCCACACGACTCCAGTCCATCAATAAATGTCTTGTGCAATGAAAAGCTGCATGTTTGTAAGAACCAAATCCATCATAAACTGTCGCTTATGGCCAAAATAGCAGTCCATAATCCATAATAACGCTTCCTCTAGTGTTATCCTTCCCCGTTATCCTCTCAATTTTGTTTTAACTGTTTTTGTTTAATGATACTTTGCTTTTGCAAACTCTGTTTTTACTTAATATAATATAGAGTACTCATATTTTAGCTGGAAGCAACAGTTAAAAGGTAAAAATGTCTTGATATATTTGTTTATTACACACGCAGCTTTTCACTTCACAAGATGTAAACTGATGGACTGGAGTTGAGTCGATTATTTGTGGATTGTTTTATCAGATAAACTCTTATTCTGGCAGCACCCATTCACTGCAGAGGGTCCGTTGGTGAGCAAGTGCTGTAATGCAAAATTTCTCCAAATATGTTTTAATATGAAAAAGAAAACAAAAACTCTACATCTCGGGCGGCCTGAGGGTGAGTGCATTTTTAGCAAATTCTCATTTTTGGGTGAACTATTCCTTCAAGTAAGAGTGTGTTTTTTTTTTTTTTTACCCAATTGTTTTTCATCATCTTCCTCAGATTATGAATCAAAGTCAGTTCCTCTGGCTCACACTACATAAAAAGGAAAAGAAAGCAGGATGTCAAACAAATGCACAAATTATTTAATAAAATTAGTATAATTATGTAAATATTTTTGAATTCATTTTCACTTATTCTGGCTAATTTACACAAACAAACCATAGTTCTGTCCTCCTTTTTAAGAGATGTTTTGCCCCACAGAGCATTTACTCCATCCACAGCCACGGCCAGTTTAAAGGCCCCCTCGCCCTCTGTGGTGCCCCCTGCTTGCAGCTTCAACTCCCGCAACACTGCGCCCACCACATCACTGCTGCTCTTCATGCGATTTACACCCTGTGCAAATGAAATCAAATGATTAAAAATATAGTTAACTAAAAACTATACAATACATTTTTTTTAAACTATACATGTGTGTGTATATATATATATATATATATATATATACATATAAACAGAACAAAATTATAACCGCAACACTTTTGTTTTTGCCCCCATTTTCATGAGCTGAACTCAAAGATCTAAGACTTTTTCTATGTACACAAAAGGCCTATTTCTCTCATATATTGTTCACAAATCTGTCTTGTGTTAGTGAGCACTTCTCCTTTGCCGAGATAATCCATCCACCTCAAGGGTATGGCATATCAAGATGCTGATTAGACAGCATGATTATTGCACAGGTGTGCCTTAGGATGGCCACAAAAAAAGGCCACTCTAAAATGTGTGGTGACGAATGAAACTACAAAAATGACTGAGAAGTTAGTCCAGTTAGAATATAGTCAATTTGAGGTAGTGGTAATGGGGAATTTTTAATATGATGATAATGAATAAAACTCACCTGATCAATAAGCTCCCCTAAAGGCTGCCCCTTTTCAGTACTTTCTCTCTTTGTCCACACATACCGCTGTGTTGTCTTTAACTGTTAATTGGTAAGATTGACATCAGAGCAGCTCAATAAATGATGAAATTAACCAAAATAATAAATAAGTGATAAATAATAAACATTAAATAACATCTCCTCGTGGAGTATATATTGTGAAATTTTATTTTCTACAATTTTACCATTTTAAAATACTTTTTTGATATATATTTTGAGGTTAGACAACTTAAGCAAGTTCATATTTTGTTAAAATAAAAAATAAATATTAATTTATAATATTAATAAATATGAATAAAAACAACATGATAAGGTGATTTACGCACAAAAAAACTCACTTGTATACTTATAAACCCTACAATACAATAAACACATCAAGTTGTACCTTGGATAAAAAGCGTTCATTTGTGATTTTGAAGTTCTTCAGCCATTGGGATGCCTGGATCGGCTGGTCGAAGCGTGAGGGGCGGGAAGATGATGGCAGCAACTCTTTACAGTTCTTGATCCACAGATGAGCTATAAAAAAAACATCATAGCAACATCAGACACCAAACGTCACATCACCATACATTTTGATTGAATGAGGGTCAGCGGAGCTCACCATCGGGTATGTGCACGATAAGCCAGCCCTGAGTGTAGCAGTAATGCAGGGCGTGACACAAAGACATGGTCTTTCCAGTGCCAATATCTCCATCTAAAGCACATTGTCAAGGAATTTGTGAAATATCAGTGTGGAAAAACATGCACAAAGTAAAAGAGCTCACTGGATTGGATTTTTGTATTTGAGGATACAGAGTACATAACGCAGGGGAGGCTTGCTGTAATCAGCTCTTTTAAGATATGAGATAAGCTCCAGCGCCGGCGGCCTCACCATCACACAGCCTTCATTAAACGTTTTAATCTGAAACAAGAGCACAAACATGCATTAGCTGTCCATGCAACTTCAGCCACAAATCATGACAATGGCATTTCTATTTGGACTATATTAAATCAATGCAAATATGCTCCACACACATATACTACAGTACTGTTCCCAAACCTGCAACTGAAAGCGTGGAGGCAGTCCATAAGGGAAGAGTTTTTGAATGTGAGCCGGTGGGAGCATGTAATACTGCCCAGAATGTCCTTCTGAATGGTATGTCTGAGAAAGGAAAGAGCAAGGATTGAATGTAATAAGAATGTAATATGTGTAGCGTCTGGACCACTCCAACACACAATATATATTTTGTTAGCTAGATTTCACAAATACTTTGTAACACCCCAGGACGCCAGAACAAGACCCTGGTTTCATGGTAACCCGATACATTTACAACCTTGTGGAATGCGAGCCGACTACTTAGCTGCATTCTCCAGAAACAAAGGGACACAAATGCACAGGAGAAATGGACTTTTCTACTAATTAATTCATAGGAAAACCTTCTTTGAATGAACACCCATTTTCTTCAGGCCAGTGTGTATATTATTGCTGTGTTGTATTTAATCTGTTGTATTATAGACTATTTTTATTCATGCTTACGATAAACCACTCATTCATATAAGTAACTATTTCATGTCTAGTATCTATGAATTCGCCTTCCTATGATCGAAACAAGTGTGTATATTATATGCTGATACCAATGCAACATATTGATGTTCTAAGAATCGGTACTAATTTGTGCCTCAACACTCCAGCGAATTACATATGCAAAATACCATGCTTACAGACAAAGAGTCATAAAAATCCCCAGTATTTCCAACCTCCCGCTTGGGATTTCAGCCTTCCTCATTGGACGAACCCATCTTGAGAGGCGTGAATCTCTGCAGGCTTTAAAAGGCCACACTCCATGTGACCCGCCCAGTCGGTGGTTCAGTGAGATGCTAAGATGAAGATGTGAGAAACGCTCCAGGATACCAAAGCTCGTGCCAGGCTCCTTTCCAGAACATATTTTACATGCAGTTTCAAGGGGCAGCTCAGCAAGTAAATATTTAAATAATAGGTCAATTACCAAGCAATTAATTTATTTATTTCATGTATGAACGTATGTATTATTTAGTAAAAGTCTGCTGGATCACACAAAATCCTTCATTTTGCATCAACCGGTGGACTTTTGACATCTCCAGGGAATGTTGAAAATACAGATCAAACTTCCTCATTTTTGTATTCTGACCATGGACAGTCCGATTGACAGAGGGATGTTGTCAAAATTAAATCAAAAATGCATTATAGGTCTTAAAGTTTATTGGAAAAATGGAACGCCACAGACCCTTTTCTTTGTCTTCTCTAGTCATGTACCACAGACATTTTTCATGCTCATACTGCACAGAGAATCAAGATTTATAAAAACCCATCTTGCAAGTGGTGACTTACCCCTTTAAGGTCAACTTCATGAATAGGTCAATTTGAAAGCTACTGATAAACGTCTATATAAGACACTACACAGTTTCTATTTTTAGGACGTACTGGATCTTGCTCTGAAGTTCTGAAGACTGACAGCGGATTTGGTTCAGCTGATGCTGTTTCCACAGCAACTGCCTCCAGCTGCTGGCCACTGCTTTGAATGTGGAGATGCCTGAACTTCTGGGTTGCCTGATAATGACATAAATAATGGTTATGAGCGTTATATCCTGTAAAGTGTTCTTAACTGTAATATACTTTATATAAAAATATTAAATAATATATGAAATGACACTTACTGTTGGGTACAGTCGCGAGGACAGTTTGTGCAGATTCATGTTCTGAAACAAAAGTAAAGCAATTTGTACATTTGGCCAAAGAGGTTCTCTTAATGTAACAATCAAGTTGACCAAACTATGCTCACATTAAAACTGTTAAACTGATAGCTTGTTATGCACGTGTCTACTTATGGACAGTGATATATTTCCTAAATTAAAGGAAATGCCTTTTTATAATGTTAATCTCAGAGAGAGAGTCTGGGATCATGATGTCTGTCACCTTGCGAGAGACAAGCTGGCTGAAAGCATGAAAGTGCATGAGGTAAGCACAAAAAACGCATTAAGACATTAACTTACCCCTAGAGAAAAAGTCGACAGATAACGTAGAAAACAACTTGTCATTCAAGGGTTACATGTACAGCGATAACCACGTATTGCTGGTTGATGCGAACGGGTCGTACTGTCACGAGCCACGGCCGATGGAGGTCGCCATTATTGTTGCAACAGACGCCGGAAGTTACGTCATTACGTAAAAGACTTTTGTCCAAAAGGTCAATTGCTTGGCTGGTTAGCGTTAAATATAAATTATGTTTCATATTAAATTAATACGAAATACGTAATCTGTGATCACCATGACCTGTTAGCCTCTGCTAGTTGATAACTCTTATACTTCATCTCTCTCTCTCTCTCTCTCTCTCTCTCTCTCTCTCTCTCTCTATATATATATAATTAATTTTTAACCCCTTTAGGTGTCACATTAAAACTGTCTTGCAAACTTTCTTTACAGTGTCTTTGTAAGCTTCGATACTTTTTATTCTTTGTTGTTGTACCCAGACCCATTCAGTCTTAAATTAAATTAAGTTACATATAAATTACTTCATATTGCATTACATTACATTAACACACAAAACTACGACAATATATCAAAAAAGATATAAATAAACCATTTGCCCCATTACTTTGGTCGAAATTTAAAATTAAAAGCGTTCATTGTATACGACGACATTTGGAGCACTGCTCCTGGTGTCAAAGGAACAAACGTAGGCTATAACAATAGCAAAAATACAATAAAGTAAATAAGACTTTTAAAAAATACAACGGAAAAAAAAGACACGAACCAATTTACATAAAGTGCAATAGTTTGGCGTAAGTAGGCCTATTAATGCTCCCCTGAGGTACATTTCAAAATAAAGAAAAAATTAGGTAAATATCACTTGTTTTTATATTTTCATTCTGCATAATTTACAATTAAGTTGCACTGTTGTCAATTTCTGCTATATTGGTGCAGTTTAGTGAACCTTTCTTTAGCTAGTACACCAGTAGGTGACCACAATTGACTGTCTTTTTGTGCATTATGAATGAGTCATTGTTTCATTCATTCGAATGATTCATTCAGAAACACTGATTTATTCAGGAACGAATCATTGTGTGTTGCTCGGAGACCTGCAAAGTGACTTTGGAAGTATTTTCAGAGCAAAGATGGCAGCCTCCAAATACAGCAGGTAAACAACTTCCACTGAAATTGTATTGTTGTGAGTTACATTTTTGTTTAAAAAAATCAATGCACTTGGCATATTGTTGTAGGTATTAAAAGATAGGCCTATCTAAACAGTTGTTTTCGGGTCAAATTGATGTGATTTATAACGTGCAGTAATCAAATGATTAGATCTCACTTTGTTAATATCTCTCTCTACTCTTAAAATGAAAAGTGTTTGAATAAAAATAAATAAATAAAAATAATTGTTACTCTGACACAAAATAAACTAAATAGGTGTCCTTTAAAATTGCTCGCAGAAGGTATCATGAGAAAGAAACAATAGCACTTTCACTTGGATGTAGATTACAATTGCTCTTTTTGTAATTCTAAAAGAGACACCATTAATTTTTTTATGTCCTTGTTCTTCTCCCTTTTGCATGATGTCATTTCTGAGTTTCAAAATTACATTTGTGACTTTTAAATTAATCTATCAACACTTTTACTTTACTCAAATGAAGATGACATTTCAAACAGATAAGTATATATTATTGATCTGTTTTTTGTTATTAGGAAAATGTAATATTTGTCAAAGCAAGTGTGACTCAAAACCTGCATAATTGTTTTGTATTTTTGCAAGTCAGTAAAATACTGAGATGAATTGGAATGCTAACAGTTGGCACTCTCAAAGAGAGAAATGATTGATATCATTCACACCAACACGTTTGTAGTTTAAATATAGCACCCTCTATGCTTTCTACTTTTGAGTTTCAGCTGAGACTCACCTAAACCTGGCTAATAAACAATAATTTGTCGATAGGCCTGCATAAAGCACAAATTGCACCTTTGTTATTGTAGGCTCTTGGTTGCAAATCCTTTTCAGATTTCGTAGATTATTGTATGAATTTAATTCCTACCATATTCTTAGTCTAACATGTACATTACTTGCATGTATTTAGCATTTTTTAAATAGTTTGTAAGTATCTATGAACTGAATTATGTTACCACCTATAGATCACTGGCAGTAAGTGCGCAGTTATGCCGTTTAATATTATGTTTCATATTGTAATACAACGTAATGCAAGTAAAGAAAAGACAAAAAATAGATGTTGGCAATAGATTTCATGGTAATTTGAGAACAAACAGTCAGAGTGCGAGATTTCCAGTGATGATTTGCCTGGATAATAGTCAATCACATCTTGATAAATTCCAAAATATTAACAACTCAATAAACAATAACCTTTTATCTTTAAACTGAACGACGCAGGTTGGCCCACAATTCAATTACATCATTGCTCATCATTTCAAAGTCGGCCATCTCGGGTTAGATTATTCGATGTCATTTTCTAACACACACTTGCGAACATCTCGTGTTATTGGTGGGTAAATTTAGCTCAAGTTGCAGGCATCAGCTCAGTAACCGAACATATACAGCATGGTCATCGCTCTCCTCTGTCTCCCCTCATCGGTGAACTTGGGTTGTGGCTATTGGGTACACAATGTACGACCATGCTTTTGATGTAAAACAACTGCGCAAGAGACGAATAGAAACAGGGGGGCGAAGAGAAGAAGAAGGGGGGACGTGAGTATCGTGTGGTGTTGCACAATGTTCATCTTCATGGGTCCTTCGCTTCGCGCAATGGACACGCAACATCTCTCCATTTATCGTTTCAGCTCGTTGCGCACACTTGTAAATTAGCTGCTCCTTTTCTTGCGATACGTCCTCTTTGCAGCTCGGGTAAGTCATTTTTCATGGGTTGTTGTTGTTGTTTTCTCAAATCTCCGACGAGTTTTACAGCACATATTTCGGAGTGTACTGCTCCCGTTGCTTGATAAAAATGTAATTTGAAACGGGGCATTCATCTGTTAGGGCCTCGCGCATGAATACGCAACGACACTTTTTTTTATCGTAAACAAACAACGTGCAGTATCGCATACTATTTGAGCTTTTCAAATAATAACGCAGTAAACAGCTCGAAATAGGCGATAATAGATTAGAAAGCTGGGTCGCGGTCTCCCTATTCGATTTGTGCCACTTTCCCGACAACTTTTATATCGATTCTGCATTCGCTCTGTAGATAACAGGATTGACATTTCACACCTTTTCACTAGAGATTAAAAAAACAGTTTCTTCAAATTCTACCTAGGCTATAGCTAGGGGAACAGTAACTTGTTACATCCTACTTATTATGTTTCATCAATCAAGACCTATTCACTCTGCATTGACATACTGTGCTTGTCTGCCAACTAAAACATTATTGTCATAGACTCCTAATTATTTCTCCATGCCTCTGTCATATTTTCATATAATGCTCTGGTTTTCTGCTATTTTTGGAGCACCTGGCTATATCTAGGTCACAGAGGAGCCTGTAGAATTGAAACAGCTTTATCCCCATTTTGTGTTTTCACATTTGGCAGATGGATTTGCGGTCGATTCTCTGAGTTTGCCCAGAGAACCCTTAAGTCCTGTCAGGGAGAAAAGCTTTGCGGAATGAAGGGCAGTGCTCAGTGATGTCATCTTGTTTTGCTACTCTAGTGCACTTCAGACTATTGTATGCTACTTTCACATTGCACCGATTAACAATATTGGACTGAATCAGCTTGACAAGTGAAACAGAGGAAGAGCTTAGCAGGTCTGCTTAACTGACAAACGCTGGTGTTAACCTGCCTATTGCTGTCTCAATGTACATAACAGGACAGAAGACCCCATTGGGTTGAACAGTATAAGATAACCGTTTGTAATGAGATAACATACACAAACTGAAACATAGTGAAACCTAATAACTTCCTGGAGACTCATTGCACTTGACGCTGAAGGGCCGGATTGAGAATGCATTGGGTAAAGATCAATAAAACTGACACTGTAAAGAAAAATGTGGGGAAATGGGAGGGGAAGAAAGAAAGGAAAATGCAGAATATTTCTAGATGACAAGAACAGTGATTTTCTGTTATGAGATTTTCGCGTGTTTGCAAAGATTTGTATCAGCAACACCAAAACAGATTTTTAAGGAAGAGCATATGGTTTTGATTTATGGGGAAACAGTGACATATTTAACCGCTCAGTGTGGTCTGCTTTGGAAATGCTTAGGAAATATAGTGTAAAAGAGAGAGCTAATTATATACTGAAAGGAAAAATTATGAACACAAGTAGCCTAAATTAAATGGAAGTACATGAAAAATGAAGATAATGAAGGGATAGAAACCTGCTGATAGAGGGAACGTTGAAGCAGTACAAGAAAATGAATAATTATGGTAAATGTTTAAAAGTAGGCTTATGTCCCAGGGAGAGAAAGACCCTCAAACGTCCTTCTCACATTGCTTCTGAACTGTGCTACTAATAGCCACAGAGCTCCCTCTTCTGCTCTCTACACACACACATCATTGTACTTTGCTCTCTCTCCTCTCCTCGGGCCATTTTTCTTTTCAAGCGTTCCATTGGGATTGTTTTCTTAGCACCAAATCCTAAAGGAGGAGCTGAGAAGATTGCGCTTAGCAAGTGAAACGTTGCTGGATTTTGTCTTCTTTATAAGAATTAGCAAAGACTGAAACAACCCGCAATATGTGTTACTTTTACTAGCTAGAAACAGTTGCTAAAGCACTTCACAAAATGATTCATGACGGGAGATCAGGGTGGGAAACTTTACCTTATGGTTAGGGGAGACTGTATGAGTGAATAGAAAGTTATTGGAAGTTCTTTGACAGAGTCCAGGCGAAAACCCACAGATGGCTCAGGCTACCGATGGTGGGCTTTATTAGCATGTTCCTCCCTTCAGCCTGGAGGTCAGCCGCCTGATTTTATGGGTCCCCTGTGCAAGTTAACGCTCTGAGGTCATCGTGCAGAATCTTCCATAGAATGACCTCACTCTGTGTGGGAAAGCACCTGCCTTTCAGACAACTCAAAACAGAGTTTCAGCCAGCCTTTCGCAGTTGCTGGGGATTTTTATGTGGGTATGTCCCGAGGGAACTGGTCTATAGGAGATTAAGATGTTTCGTGCTCTTCATGTACCTTATTATGTAGGTTAAAAGATTTGTATTGTAGGTTAAGAGTTAACTTGAAAGTAGACACCACCTGGCTAACCTACTTCTCTTCACAGTTACTGTAAAGCTTCCTTTAGGGTTCAAATAATTGTAATTGATTCTTTAGATTTAAGAACTATACTTTGTTAGATAAAGCTATCTGGATTTTTTAAAGATGAAGTCTTCATTTCTATTGCGTCATCACTCACCATGCTGCCCTTCTATTACACCAAATTTGGAAACAAATAGAGAAACCACAATCAAGCTGAAAATGTGCATGTCTTTGGGGAGCAGAGAGTTCACTGCATTTCGACTCTGTTAAAAGTAGTAACAAGACGTTCCTCCCTTCTACATTAAAAGTAAAAGGTTCCAGTTGAAAAGTATTGTCAAAATTGTAGCAATAAGTTAGTTGATGCACCTCATTTTTATTAACTGCATGGTTTTAACAAACGTTTCCTTTAAGATTGTTACCATTTTTATCACCTTAATGCAATCTGTTGATTAACCATACAGTACAGCAGTGCTTCTCAACCTTTTTGACTCCAAGGCCTCCCATTGTTCACAACAATATTGGAAGGCCCGAGACTCCTAGTTTCTGTAAATTAAATGGCAGGATTCAAAAAGTTTTAGAAATTTTTAAGCTTTAGAGTTAAGAGAAAAAAAGTTAAAAAAATTAAGTTTCATCATGTATCCATGATTATCAAGACTGTGGGAACCCTGATTCTTCAAAGAAAAGAAAATGGGTTAAGTAAAATACGAAATATCTTAATATTTTAATAATATTTTAGTTGTTTTAGCTCATTTTAATTTTGAATTGTTTTAAGTCATCCTGCGGCCTCCTTAGAGTTTGCTGAAGCCCTCTAGAGGGTCCTGACCCCTTTTGAGAACCACTGCTGCAGACCAAAAAGCTGTTGCAGCTTGTACCAAGTCATAGTTTAATGCTAAATTTGCAAATATTTATTATAAATATTTTACATGACAGTACACATTTTTGAATTTAGTTGCAATCAAATATAGTTGAAAACATGCCGAACAGATTAATCCAAAATAATTACTCTTTTAGTTCAGTAATCTTGCATTGTGACAATTGAATTTTATGTTTTAAAGATAGAGTATAACATGTCACACTGCAGGACGTCTACTTTCTAAAAGTATTTCTTGTCAGCTACTCAATAACAAATTCCATTAGCATCTGAATCGGCCTGTTCAGAGCCAGCTGCACATGCTTTGATAATCCATGCCTCTAAATTGAGCACTAAGTATTTGAACTGGTAGTCAGCAATAGCTCAGGTAACTGGACAGTTGAGTATAAAGTTGCAGGCTTTTTTAACAAGAGATGTGTTTTGATCTGGGTAAATGTTGAAATATGTAGCATTTTCTGGTGTACTGCCTGCATATCTAATCTTCTCATTATGTGGTGAGGTTTTCCTATGAAAATGTCACATATTATGTGATACACTGTGAGTAAACTGTGAGACTGAAACAACCCGCAATATGTGTTACTTTTACTAGCTAGAAACAGTTGCTAAAGCACTTCACAAAATGATTCACGACGGGAGATCAGGGTGGGAAACTTTACCTTATGGTTAGGGGAGACTGTATGAGTGAATAGAAAGTTATCGGAAGTTCTTTGACAGAGTCCAGGCGAAAACCCACAGATGGCTCAGGCTACCGATGGTGGGCTTTATTAGCATGTTCCTCCCTTCAGCCTGGAGGTCAGCCGCCTGATTTTATGGGTCCCCTGTGCAAGTTAACGCACTGAGGTCATCGTGCAGAATCTTCCATAGAATGAACTCACTCTGTGTGGGAAAGCACCTGCCTTTCAGACAACTCAAAACAGAGTTTCAGCCAGCCTTTCGCAGTTGCTGGGGATTTTTATGTGGGTATGTCCCGAGGGAACTGGTCTATAGGAGATTAAGATGTTTCGTGCTCTTCATGTACCTTATTATGTAGGTTAAAAGATTTGTATTGTAGGTTAAGAGTTAACTTGAAAGTAGACACCACCTGGCTAACCTACTTCTCTTCACAGTTACTGTAAAGCTTCCTTTAGGGTTCAAATAATTGTAATTGATTCTTTAGATTTAAGAACTATACTTTGTTAGATAAAGCTATCTGGATTTTTTAAAGATGAAGTCTTCATTTCTATTGCGTCATCACTCACCATGCTGCCCTTCTATTACACCAAATTTGGAAACAAATAGAGAAACCACAATCAAGCTGAAAATGTGCATGTCTTTGGGGAGCAGAGAGTTCACTGCATTTCGACTCTGTTAAAAGTAGTAACAAGACGTTCCTCCCTTCTACATTAAAAGTAAAAGGTTCCAGTTGAAAAGTATTGTCAAAATTGTAGCAATAAGTTAGTTGATGCACCTCATTTTTATTAACTGCATGGTTTTAACAAACGTTTCCTTTAAGATTGTTACCATTTTTATCACCTTAATGCAATCTGTTGATTAACCATACAGTACAGCAGTGCTTCTCAACCTTTTTGACTCCAAGGCCTCCCATTGTTCACAACAATATTGGAAGGCCCGAGACTCCTAGTTTCTGTAAATTAAATGGCAGGATTCAAAAAGTTTTAGAAATTTTTAAGCTTTAGAGTTAAGAGAAAAAAAGTTTAAAAAATTAAGTTTCATCATGTATCCATGATTATCAAGACTGTGGGAACCCTGATTCTTCAAAGAAAAGAAAATGGGTTAAGTAAAATACGAAATATCTTAATATTTTAATAATATTTTAGTTGTTTTAGCTCATTTTAATTTTGAATTGTTTTAAGTCATCCTGCGGCCTCCTTAGAGTTTGCTGAAGCCCTCTAGAGGGTCCTGACCCCTTTTGAGAACCACTGCTGCAGACCAAAAAGCTGTTGCAGCTTGTACCAAGTCATAGTTTAATGCTAAATTTGCAAATATTTATTATAAATATTTTACATGACAGTACACATTTTTGAATTTAGTTGCAATCAAATATAGTTGAAAACATGCCGAACAGATTAATCCAAAATAATTACTCTTTTAGTTCAGTAATCTTGCATTGTGACAATTGAATTTTATGTTTTAAAGATAGAGTATAACATGTCACACTGCAGGACGTCTACTTTCTAAAAGTATTTCTTGTCAGCTACTCAATAACAAATTCCATTAGCATCTGAATCGGCCTGTTCAGAGCCAGCTGCACATGCTTTGATAATCCATGCCTCTAAATTGAGCACTAAGTATTTGAACTGGTAGTCAGCAATAGCTCAGGTAACTGGACAGTTGAGTATAAAGTTGCAGGCTTTTTTAACAAGAGATGTGTTTTGATCTGGGTAAATGTTGAAATATGTAGCATTTTCTGGTGTACTGCCTGCATATCTAATCTTCTCATTATGTGGTGAGGTTTTCCTATGAAAATGTCACATATTATGTGATACACTGTGAGTAAACTGTGACTAATGTTCTTCTCTTTCTTGTTTTTACTTTTTTATAGCCCCTTCCATGGTACCATGTCCTTATTACTCTCTCAAGTCAAGTGAGATGATAGAAGAGTATTAAATAAGACTGAAAAGCATAACGTTTCCTCATAAGCTGAACATTAATTATTTACAAAACTTTGACCATCAAAGTACTTCTCCCATTTGCATCTACTACTCTGAAAGTTCAAATGGATAAGAAAAGGCAAAAGACAACAGAAGACAGGAAGAAGATGAGAAAACTCAAAGAGGCTGAAGCAGAAGCTTCCTCAAAGAGTGTTACCAGTGACGTTAAGCAGCAGCAGACTAGTCTGAGGGAGTTAACAGATACAAAGTCCGACCAGTCAGATGGAAATTTAAGAATGAAAATTGGGGTTGGAGCGAAACGGACAAAGAAGCCCCCAAAGAGCCTTGAGAACTTCATATGTAGGCCCACAATCAGAATCTCTCAGAGGCTTGCACATGGAGATGGACATAGTTCATGTGGAGGTGAAGTCTCCAGTCCTGATATCAGAGTGGCCAAGCAGTCACATCGCGGGATTCAGAAAAAAGATAGGACCGATTGCATTTCTCCAAAATCATCTACCAGGCTGAGTGTCCCACTTCCCACATCATCCAAAAAAGCTGACTCTAAACCAGTCATTACAGCCTCTAAAAAGGTAAGTCTTTCTCAGTTCTTTTCTTTATTGCTTTCATTTTTTCCCCTAGTTTATATATAGTGGCAAATGCTTGTTACCATTTTTGTCTGTATCTTTCCATTTTTAGCCACCAGTGGTTAGACATTTTTTTATCTATTTTTACATCCCCTCATTTTATCACGTTGTCTCTGTCTTTTTTGCTCACCCAGATCTTGTTCTTTTTATTTTTTTATTTTTATTTTTATTTTTTACTGTCGTTCTCACTCTTTTTGTCTCCCTCTCCCATACACTGAAAAATATGTAGTTGGAGGTCCTTTATCTGCACTCTGTTATTCATTTTTGTTGGTTCTTATGACCTGCAAACAGTTACTGGAAAGTCTAAAGCTAAATGTATTACTCCCATTTGTTTTATTTTTGCTCAAATGTCATGTGCCATGTCCTTCTGTCTCATTCACACAGATTCTTCTAAAATCCTCAGATCATAGTACCATGGAGTGGTTACACAAAAAGAGTATTAAATAAAAAAATTAAATAAAAACCTTTTCTACCATGACTCTTAGTGATGTGTTATTATAAAATGTCAGTGAAATTAAGTCAAAGTCTGTCAAAGTCATCATCTAATGAAGCCTGTCAAATTTCCTCAAATTTATAGCTACTCCAGACTGGTTTTAATTTAATTTGACCGGATATCCTTGAATGACCTGAGTGACTGAATATCTTCAAATATTTCCTGATGAATTCTGGTCAGCACATGTCCTCTCTTCCAACAGGCTCCATCAAAACACATGAGGAAGACTGACTCAAAGTCATTATTAACATCAGATGGACCTTCGTATGCAGTTCAACCACAGACAGATAGCAAAGTACCACTTTCAGATAAGATAACCTCCTCTACATTGCTGAAGCAGACATATTCACCTCCAGCTGCCCCTTCTCCACCTTCCTCTTTACAACAGAACTCCAGTCCACAAGACAGCACCCAAGTTTTAAATGCTCAAAAAGAGAAAGGTGAAAATCTCCCAACTGGAGAAGCAATGACCTCCTCCCTCAGTTCACATGGTTCAAATGGTATGATGCTAAATGCTCAGACATCTCAGCAGTCTTCTTCCAGTATTGAAAATGACAGTGAAAGCACATCGTTTCCAATATCATGTAGTGAGAATTTAGAAAAGCAAACTCCCAGCCCTCCAGAAAAAAGTAGAATCAAGGAAAGTAATGTTGATAAGGTTTTAAATGCAACAGAGAAAGAATATAGAGATTCTGCATGTTCCAAAAATGTGAGTAGCACCATAACTATCAGTAGGAGTAAGGAAAATGGTTTATTGCATCAGCAAAGTCCCTCTATCAAGACACCATTGCTCCTTACTGCTTCAGATAAATCTGCTGAATCAGCAACTCCTGAGAACAGCACTTGTATGCCAGAGTTACTGGGGAGCAGAGGAAGGAATAAGTATAATGAAAGTGAAGTCATAGATGACTCCAGAAAGATGACTATGGAACCTACCCAAGCTGTTGCTGTCCAGCCAAAAGATGGCAGCAGGGTGGGGCAAATCACTGACAAGAATAAGAAAAGAGCTAGGCATAGTTCAAACCAAGACGAAGATGTTCAGTGTTCCTCTCAGCCCTCTGGGTGTGCAGATTCTCAGTTTAACAGTTCCGTTCCAAGTGATGAGCTACCTTTACATCCAAAACAAAACATCATATCACAGAAGAAACAAAAAGCTGTTCAGATGACAAAGATGGAAAATCCAGGCGAGAAGATGGATCTGGTGAAGATCGCCAATGTTAGTTCAACTGCCTGTAAAAAGATACCACAAAAATCGAACCTTAAAAAAATTCCTTCCATTAAGTCGTCAAAGGCGTTATCATTGCAATCAAGACAAGCTGGACAACCTCCTAAATCTAAACAACTACAAAATGCATCACCCAGATCAGAAACATTTTCCTTTGAGCCCCCTCCTAAGAAAAGGGGTCGTCCAAAAATGACCAAGTTGGAAAAGACTCCTCAGGAAAGTAAGTCTCAAAAGTCATCGACTAAATTCCCCATACTTGAAGATGCAAATGTCCCTGATCCAGAGAATGGCCTGAAACTCCCAAAGCCAACTCCCAAAACACTAGGTCATCCCAAATGTTCCTCCACTGTTCAGAAAAAGAGATCTAAATCACTAGACTCAACATCTGGGAAGAAGGGTGCTGCAGGAAAACTCAAACCCTCTTTGTCTAAAGCTAGAGATGCTCAAATCAGCCGCAAACGAAATAGGTTGATAATGAAGACAATTATCACAAATATCAATAAGATGAGAGTGAAGAAGAAGGATAAAGTACTCACACAGTTTCTTTCAGGGCAAAGCCAAAGCTACAAATCTGATTTTGTTCAGAAAGACAATGAAGGTGATGCTGATTGTTCAGTTTCAGATGGAACACACACTTTATCCTCATTTGTTACCTCTTTTGGAGGAAAATTTGGTTCACAAATTAATATCAGCAAACGTGGGACTATCTACATAGGAAAAAGGAGAGGTCGTAAACCTAAAACTCAAAGAGAAACTTCTGGCCAAGACTCTGAACAAGTTCTGGGTCAAAATTCTCAGCAAGTCTTGGCAGAATCTTCTAATCAGTTGAACTCTTGGTCCACCTCTGATGAACATAGCCATTCATTTGATGGCCAGTCTGCTTTGGGAAGCTCTCCTTATTCTTTTAAACATCTTGTGTCCCCTTCGCCCACTTCGTCCCCTTCTTTACGAAGAAAGCTTCATCTTGGCAACCGTGAATATGATCAACGTTCTGCTCCAAAGGTAACCAGTTCCCAAAGGGTTAAAGCAGTGCACGAAGAGAAATCGAAACTTCCTTCTTCCTCGCAGTCTTCACCATCCCCTTCAGCCACATCCCAGTTAGGCTCTGTAAGGATTCAAGACCGCAAAACTACACACCTTGGACGATCAGTATTAATGGAAAAAGAAAGACTCAAATACAAGTGCCAAAAAAAAGGTCATAATTGTTTTAGCCATGATAAGTTTAGGAGACATAAACACAAATGTAAGAAAAAGTATCTTCAACTCAGGGCCAAAAGGCAAGACCCAGCCTTTCTGGCAGAGATTGAGGAATTAGTGGTCAGACTTAGTGAGATTCGTATTGTGCATCATATCTCATCACGAGGGTGTGGGGATGAAGCAAAATCTGGAAGGAAGAGTGGGAAAGGAAAAGCTCATCCTCACGTTCTTCAGTGTCTACCACAAAACCTTCATCATCCAGCTATGTTTCAAATCAACTTCAGTGGTTACTACTCACCTCAGTCAGACTTTTCTCGTGACTCTCTGCATTATGTTGGAATGGCAGATTTTAAGAGGAACAATGGGTGTCCCTCACAACCAGGTGAACATATTGTCACACATTGCCCAGTAGTGCACAAACTTGGCTTCCCACTGTCAGGAGGTGGTTGTTACCACTCGCCATACAAAATGCCACTCTCTACTACTTCATTTGGTTTTGGACTTTATAGAGGATACCCTCCATCTGCAACTATATACCCTTCGTCACCCTTTTTACCTTCTTATGTGCACCCCTACTCCAAAAATCCCATTTTAAGCCCATCAAAGTTCCATAAAAGGAAGCACAAGTTTTTGAGACGTGATTCTCTACTTTGTGGCGGGATGCCACAGGGGACCTATGCTAATGTAACATCTCATTCGCCTGACTGGTTCAATAGAAATAGCTGGCAACGAGAAGACAACGGAGAGCAGGCTAGAGATAAAAGGTTTGTGGATGATAGACTTCGAGAAAGAGACGGAATAGAGGGTTTACTAGGACAAAGTAAGCTCAGAAAAGACCATTTCAGAAGGGGTCCACCCTCAAATCCTCCCTGCTCTTCCTCAACACCCTCAAAACAAGCAGACAAACACAAAACTTCACCACTTTCATATATAGGACTTGCACATCTGAGACCGATATCAAAAGTTAGGTGGGCAGAACATCAGCAGCCATGGAGGTGGAGAGAGAGCACACAGGTAGAGCCGGGGAACAGGGTTTTAAACCAAGAAGCTGGGTCAGGGTACCAGGAGGACGATGATGAAGGTGATGAAGACCTGCCATCACCTCCCCTAGCAGATAGAGCCATCCATCATCACAGTTTCCTGAAGAACCCCAACCTTGCTAGTAGTGCGTACAGTCGAATGACCGCTCAAATGAGTGTTGGTGAAGTTCAGTCTGCTTCAAGGAACTTAATGAGACCTGGAGGCTCATTGATGAAGGATTGCTCAGCTGGAGGCATAAGAACATCAGGTGAGATGGCATGAGATTATTTTTTGTTTGCATGTAACAAACAACCATCACTGCTCAGGTGACATTCTACAGAACATATTATTTTTTAAGGGTGCAATCTAAAAATAATTTTCAGTGTTTGATATTTAAAAGTTCAGTTGTAACATTCAGTATCCTTTTGTTCCTATTAACTAGGTGAGAAAATGCTTGGAATGCTTGTAGAAATAATTACAGACTTTGAAGAGTGAAATAAGACTATTTTATTACAGGATTGAGAGTCTATGGTCTTATTTATCTCCCGCTGTTTTACTAGTTAGGTGCCAAAATGGAGCTCGATTTTGCTCTGCATGTAATTGACTGCACAGATTTTCCTTGGCAGGGAATCTGTTTAGCAGTCCACTGAGAGGTATATGGTCTCTCTTGTGTGTAAATATTGTGACGCATTAGCTCTACACATTATGTGGTATTCTGGCATTGATGTTGCTATCATTATGCACTTGTTTTGTGTTATGTACTCTTAGATAGTTGTAGATGGAGTGATGTGTGAGGGAACTGCAAAATGTGTGTGTTTTTAATGTCTCTGTGTATGTTATCTCATACTATCATGTGACTGTGGCTCACAGTCCACAGTAGCGCCGGTGGAAAATGTGATTTATTGCCAAGTTGAGTAGAATTTGATATTTGTTTTTACCACTGATAATTGTATTTGACATGAAACAAAGTGTGAATCAGTGCTTAAGTCTTTTCTCTGCAAATACACACCTTTACAATAAAAAGAAATGCATATTTGGCTAATTAGCATTGCTGAAAGCGTATGGTAAGAAATAAATACCAGCATGCGAAGAACTTCTCACACCAGGAAGACTGGGACATTTGGTGTTGTGTAGTGTGTGTCTATACCTGCCCATCAGGGGCACTTTTTCTGAGGAAGAGCTAGACACACACAAAAATTGTAAGAGAAAGTAGCATTCATTTTTCTAAAGCAATACTCTCGAACAGCCTTCAGAGTGCAGCAATATTTTTTGCAGT
Organism: Sinocyclocheilus grahami; assembly: GCF_001515645.1. NCBI lineage: Eukaryota > Metazoa > Chordata > Actinopteri > Cypriniformes > Cyprinidae > Sinocyclocheilus > Sinocyclocheilus grahami. The sequence continues at coordinate 1,043,407 of NW_015505430.1, read as the reverse complement.
CCTTGAGCTCATCATGTTCACATCACTGAGGTGCAAAATACAGGCGAAATGAGGAAGCGATGTCTTCATGTCACCGTGAATGACTGATAACCTTGTCAATTGGATGATTCCTGCTTGTCATTATCATCACTATGATTGGCTAATTACTCTAAGCGGGAGTGCCTGCCTATCATGTTTGCATCCAGTCTGTGAATTGGACTCAATGAGTCAAACTAATGCATATCGATGTGCTAATTACAAAGTTAAAAGCTCATTTACTTGGACATCTCCACTTTCGGTCACATCTGAATCGAAGTTAACTTGAAATGATGATCTGTGAGTAACAAGTATTTTGTTACTGGTTGCTTGTTGATAGTCCCTAACTGTCAAGGAAAAATTAATCTGGAACATGAATTTTCATAGTACTAAAAACCAAACCCAGAGAGGGGTTTTTCTTCTCATTTCAGAAGTCTGTGTCACTCCTGCCTATTAACGCCAAAAAAGGCAAACTGCCAATCATGGAGCCGATTCTCAACAAACAAGTTTTGTTTTTCCTGATTTCCTTAAGGAAATACCAGTTCTTGCAAGGAAGTAAAAGAATAGTGTTAACATAATCTTAGATTTTAGGTTTAGATCATGAATTGCCTCATTAGAACCACTTTGCTTTTATTTAATTTCACTCACTAGTCTAGCACACAAAATCAACACTTTCTGGATATAAATGCCTTGATATAAACTAAGGTACTACAGGGATTTTCATAGTCTGTATCACTGAGCAGCCTAGTTCTTGCACTGGTTCTTTTTTTGTCATGCTGACTCTGTATTTTCAGTGGGCATGGATTCAGATAGGGTATCAAAATTGCTTTTACATTTCAGTGAGGTATAAAAGTGCTTATTTATAAGTGTAAACAAGCTTTATTTTTAATACTTGACATTTGAGTATTTCTGTAAAAGGGAACTACCCAGATTTCTGCTATACATTTAACCGTTATGAATTATATGCTTATTCTGTCATGTTCCTGCCAAAGAATTTCCATTTAAGACTCTGCCATAGACCTTCTGTCAGCCTGTGGCCAAAGCAGTCTGTTTGATTTGGAAAGGGTGAATAAGAAAAAAGCAGGCATTCAGCAGCGGTAAGGAAATGTGGTGATGCTAGTGGAAAGGACGAAATCTGAGCATGGAAATCTACAAGTGAAATGTGAAAAATGATTGACAGAAATAATAGGGGAAAGCAAGGAATGTTTTTTTAAGCGCAAGCGAATAAATGGCAATAACACGTTTTGTAATCAGAGCCAGATGTTCCCTAAAAATGCCACTCTTGTGTATTTACTCTGCCTCAAAATGTTATTAAAACAGAGTATATCTGATATATCAGATGTTAATGTGTCCACACACTTCCATTCAGAGCTGATGGACGTTTTTTGTAGTCTAGGTTTGGCTGTCATCCAGAGACCAGAAATAGCTCCTTTGTAGATGCTTGTGGAAACAACTACATAGGCCATTTTCTTTAATCTTTCTATCTTTTTGTGACTTTCTTTCTTCTTTCCTTTTTGTCTCTCAGAGAATTTTTAGAGGGATAACAGCGATGTGATGTTAACCGTATTATACAGCTTTTATTCTCACTGCCTGTCTTTATATATTGTCAAATGTGTTATTTATCACTATAATAAAGTCCGTTCAAGAACACACCCTTTCGTCATCTCACGATCGCTGTGCTGGAGACCCAGGGTATGGCTCGCTGTGGAATGCACTCCAGTAGGGCTCTGTGAAATTGATTTAGTGCTGTATCTAAATTAGCAGTACTGGTGGAGGAGAGTGGAATTTGCAGTAAAGGAGTGAATACTGGCAGTGTAATTCCCACGGTTTTCAACACTTTCATGAGCAATAGTGCTGTCTCACAGGTTCTCCAAGTTTTAGTACTGGTTTAGTTAGAAAGGTGCTTCATGTTTTGCTCTTCTTCGGAAACAGGATGGACACTTTCCTTCTTTTAATTCCGTCACTGTAATTGTCATTTGTACCAACAGTAATTGCAATCATTGTGGTATAATTGTAATTACAGTTCCTCTGTATGCTGTGTTTAGACGGTGTCCAAGGTTGATCAAACGTTCTTGCTTGGTATTGCAATGGAAATATAATTTTGCAGTGGGGATGTGGGCAGACTGGATGAAATCTGAACTTGATTGAACACTGGGGGGGTGAATGCACTAAATTAGTGACTCTCAAACTGTGCCTGTGCTCTATATGCACCAAAACCCATGACACTAACAAAATATTTAAAAGAAAGATGTTCATTTTATTCAAATAGTTATTTTTCCATGTTTATTTCTGATTACTTTAGAATTCTATTAATTAAATGTATATAATATATAAATGTATGCATACACAGTGGAAGACTTGTGCATCTCTGTGAGTCTACATAATGCAAGCGGATGGTCAGTGTCTTCTGAAGTGAAACGATTGGTGTGTGTGTGTGTGTGTGTGTGTGTGTGTGTGTGTGTGTGTGTGTGTGTGTGGGTGTGTGTGTGTGTATATGTGTTGTGTGTGTATATGTGTGTGAGAGAGACATGTATGACAGATGGCCAGACAGTTGGCAGTTCAAAAAGTTTTAAATATTAGTATTTGTCTCACATGCACCTATTGTTTTAATAATCACTCTAATTCTATGAGAATAGGAAAGTCCATACCACAGCTGTCATGTTAATGAGACAGAGGAATTAAATTGTTAGAATCACTTTAATAGATGATGAATGATAAAAACATTGACAGCCAATCAGAATCCACCCAACTTTAAACAGTGCAAGCATTTAAAGTGAATGACGCTTAATAAATAAAAAATAATAAACAGTGTTATCGTTGGTTGGTGTGGATGCAAATGCAGTTATCGTCATATTTATCTTTATAGTGTGAATGGGCCTTTATTCACATACTGCATTTATTTATTTATTTTATTCCTTTCTATGTAACAGGTTCTCATTGTAGATGTTATTTGTGAAATTCTGCCGGTTTTAAAAATCCAATTCAGGAATCTAAATCCCATTTGAGAAGTGATGCTGTACAGTCCTTGTAAAATTTGCAAGATTGCAGTGTGCTCCATCCATCACAACTTAGCACTCAGAACTGACCTGAAATCCATGGGAATTGCATCATGGAAGTTACATTCAGCACAGCTATTTGGTCATTTGGGTATTACCTGATTTACATAATTCCTTCGGTGAAACTGGTTCTAGTGTAGACAATGTGTGCAAATTAAAGATGCCATCAGTGGGTGCAGTTAATCCTTAGTGAATTTCCCCCATGTGATTGCTTACATCTTTACTTTTCTATTTCAGAGAGTTTCCAGCCTGGTGGTTCACTCTTCTCTGAGCACTATCCGCATGCCAGTCCCTCTCTTAATGAAGGACAAGAGAGAGGAGGAAAAGAGAAAAGACCCAACATCAGCAGAACACACTTTCAGACCAACGATATCAGGCCTTTTTCCTCTTGTACTGCCACCAAAGTCAGCCTTTCTCATTTAAATAAAACTAAAAATACAATTCCAAACAAGAGTAAACTGAAACATGTCCAAAAGCCTCCCAAGAAAAAGAATCCCAAAGGTCAAGAGGTCACAGGAAGTGAGGTGAAGAGGAGAGGACGAGGTCGACCAAGGAAAAACCCTGCACCATGCTTTTCTCCACCTTTACCTGCCACACCTTTACATCATGAAACCACGGAGTGTCCTGTGAAACGTAAAAAAGGAGATGACTGTACAGTACTCAATGCGACTGAGTCCATGGGTCAACATGAGAAAAGGAAAAGAAAGAAAAAAAGAGATGAAACAAAGAGCAATGACGGGCAGGTAGATGAAGGAAAAGACTCCGCTCTGAGCCAAGAGCCCTCACAATCGCACATCGACACATCCTCACCTTCCCAGGATCTAGCAGTGTCTGTAAACAGCCAATCAGAGAAGAGGTCTGATGTGGCAACTGAAAAGAAATATGAGTGGGCGGGGCTTTACTCGGATGCGTATAAAAGCGAGAAGTGAGGGAGCTCTTACATACTTATAAACAAGTATTAAGAATATTTGTTTAAATGCAGCCTTTATTTAGAGAGCTCTTGACAAATCCTCTGTCTGTTTGTTTAGTCCCCACAGCCCCACGAGTCTGTCCTCTCCAGTACACACAGACTGCCTTGACTATGATCCTGAAGAACATGAGCACGGTCTACTTCCTGCACCTATACACGTAGGTAAGTTTGTGTATGTGTGTGTGTTTATTGGGGTCATTTGGAGGTCACTGTAAAAGTTGAACTAAAAAAGTGGAAAAAGTGTTCTCTGTCAGTCAATAATGAGCTGGAATTAAGTCCAAACTTGATTTCTTGGTTCAAACACACAAGTGGCATTTGAAGTGGGAGGGGCCACTGAAAAGCTTATTATGATGTCATGGCATGACAATGACTTTGCTAATGAATAATGATGAGTAATAATAAATAAATAATAATCAATTAATATTAATTGAGCTGACATTTCTAGATAACCTTACATTCACGGTAAAAAAGAAATTGTTACTTTAGCATCAAATCAGTATAACAATGATTTCTGAAGGATCATGTAATGTATTATGATTATTGAGTAATGACAACTGAAAATTCAACTTTGCATCACAGAAATGAAATACATTTTAAACTATATTAAAAATATAAAAACAGTTATTTTATATTGTAATAATATTTCACAAAATTATTATTTTTACTGTTTTTTTGTTGTTGCTCAAATTAATGCAGCCTTGGTGAGCATAAGATACTTTTTTCAAAAACAAAAAAAATCTTACCAACCTAGAGCTTTTGAACTCCTCAGTAATTTGCAATCTTTCTATTCTCTAAGTTTAAGTGTGCAGATATGTATGTCATTAGTGTGAACGTCATTTTTACACCTCTCAGAATAGTTTAAAATAGAGGGAGCGATAAAGAGAAGAATTTCAATACATTCATAACCTGTGTGTGTGACAGGAAAGTATCTGAGGCTGAAACGGATTGACTTTCAGTTGCCCTATGACATATATCGACTCTGTGCACAGGAAAAGGTATTTTTTTAATTATTTAAAAAAACATAAAACATGAATGGTCTGTCATTATTTGTTGGCCCTCATGTCATTCCATAAACCTGTATGTCTTTGTTCTGCAATAGAAAAGGTGGAATTTTGTCAAACTTCCCTTTTCCATAAATACACTTATGTACACTTAATTAGACAAAAATCTACCTGAGCTATGAAGTGCGATAATTATGTGCGAGGAACCTTAAGTCTAAATTATTTGCTGAAAATCCTTCAGTGTAGATCTTGAATTTCATTCACTATTGTGCACATTCAAAAATGGTCCGTCACAATTGGTAACAAGACATGTGAGAACCAGTGATCACTGGGTCATGGGTCATCGGTTGTTGGAGGTTTTGAATGACATTAGGATGAGTAATTGATGAAAATGTAAATTTTTGAGTGAACTATCCCTTCAAATATTTCCATTTTATCACTGTCGTACAATAATTATGACAATCTCTGTTCCAATACAGCGTCCTAAAAAGTCACGAAAGACCCCACGAAAGACGGCCCCATCCAGTGAGTAGACTTACCTGCTAATTTGTGTAAGCGTGTTTGTGTGTATTTGCATGTGTCTGTGTTTGTGTATGTAGGTATAAGAAAGGCCTAAATCAATAAATAAACAATTTCAGTCACAGGTCTGTATGGAAGTCTATTTGTGCCACATAACAAAAAAAATCATGCTATGGTAAATTATGATTGGCATAAAAACTAAATCGACAAATTGACAAATCATAAGTTTAAAAGTTATTATTATGATATAAAAGTTGACAAAAGTATGATAATTTACTGTCAATTATGACGATGAATTTAGATTTTTTTTTTTATACATAATTATGACTTTTTCATAATTTTATCATTTTATTTCATAATTATGACTTTACAGTATATCTCATAATTTGTACTTTTTTCTTCCCTCATAATTATTCTTTTTTTTGTGGCATAATAATTTTCCAAAGCATTTTTTTCTTATGTGGCAGAAATGGGCTTCCATATGTCTGGAGCAATGCAAACACAAAAAAATAATCAATACAAAATGTGAAGCTCTTGAACTGCCACTTGGCCAATGAAATCTGATGACTGGCACTGACTACTGTGTAATATTACGTTTAAAATGGCTTTGTTCTCTGAAGTAAGTGTGTAGAAGCAATTCATATTGTGTAAACATATTCTTCTTTGTCTCTTGCTCTGTCTCTTTGAGATGGATCTGTTGATGTAATGTCTCGCACTCAGACCGAAGACAGTTCCTGTAAACATCAGAAGCTCAGTGTGACTCATGACTGCGTTTCTGAAAGCCGGCCACATAACAAAAAAAAATCATGCTATGGTAAATTATGATCGGCATAAAAACAAAATCGACAAATTGACAAATCATAAGTTTAAAAGTTATTATTATGATATAAAAGGTGACAAAAGTATGATAATTTACTGTGTCAATTATGACGATGAATTTAGATTATTTTTTTATACATAATTATGACTTTTTCATAATTTTATCATTTTATTTCATAATTATGACTTTACAGTATATCTCATAATTTGTACTTTTTTCTTCCCTCATAATTATTATTTTTTTTGTGGCATAATAATTTTCCAAAGCATTTTTTTCTTATGTGGCAGAAATGGGCTTCCATATGTCTGGAGCAATGCAAACACAAAAAAATAATCAATACAAAATGTGAAGCTCTTGAACTGCCACTTGGCCAATGAAATCTGATGACTGGCACTGACTACTGTGTAATATTACGTTTAAAATGGCTTTGTTCTCTGAAGTAAGTGTGTAGAAGCAATTCATATTGTGTAAACATATTCTTCTTTGTCTCTTGCTCTGTCTCTTTGAGATGGATCTGTTGATGTAATGTCTCGCACTCAGACCGAAGACAGTTCCTGTAAACATCAGAAGCTCAGTGTGACTCATGACTGCGTTTCTGAAAGCCTTAATAGGTAAATAAACACACACATACACAAGCACATTCCCCATTTATTGCTGAATTTAAAGTGGAGATAAATTCTCTCAGGCTGTTTGGCCACTTGGTTTCAATTGTTTAGTCCAAAACTGATTTTATGCTATCCCATAACATTTTTTCCCGTATTTTAGGAATGTCAGTGCTAGACCTAATACAGAAGAGGTTGAAAAAGAAATGAGTGAAACAGACATTGATAATAATCTTCCCAATCAACCTGACCCTCCCAAACAGCAGGTATAAAGCATGTTTAGACTTCACTACTAATTCCATTACAACATGCCTGAAAGTGACTGCATCATTGTGAATTAGTTTAAAACACATGGTCAGTTTGGTCACTTTGCGAATGACTTTATCTGCAGGAGAAAGGCAATGATGCTGAAAATATCCCCTCCCCTCTCCTGATGATGCCCTTGTCTTGTGAGGAGAGGCAAGAACACACATAAACACCAACAATAGCATTTCTATGCCCAATAGCATAGCTCACCCTCTTTATGTTTATGCTCTTCTCTTACTTGTACACTCATATTTCTCATTACCTTATACTCCTTACATTTGTGCTTGCATCTTTGATTTGCTCTTATTCCACTGATAGGAGCTTTGTCTTGGAACATGGCATCTTTCTGGTGAGAAACTATGAGAAAATGAGAGACAGACAGGCATTGCTCCTGAGGGAGGAGGTGACCGAGCGAGAGGAAGAAAACGAAGAAGATAGAGGGAGCAGCCAGAAAGGGGATCTTGAAGACACCAGCACTAAGTCAGGTCCAGCAGTGTGTATAGCTGTAAAATGTGTGTGTGTGTGTGTGTGTGGTGTCACATTGTTCTTAGCTCTTAAAGGGATAGATGACCTGAAAAAATTATTATATTTCAATCTACTTTGACTCTTATTAATTGTGTAGGCTGCTGTGTCTTTAAAGGGGTCATGAACTGGCTTTTTTTATTATTTTATATTGTTGTCTGAGGTCCACTTATGACGTTCGCCTGGTTTTTAGATTCAAAAACATCAAAATCATTAAGCAATAGGTTTTTATGGGCGTGCCGCATTGAAAACTTGGAAGTGTAAATGCCCCCACTGCTGTGATTGGATAACAGTTTTGCATAGTAAGCTAACTTTCTATGTCAGTTTGACAAGCTACGTCTTTCATAGTTGGAGCCTTTTGTGACTTTTGTTAGATGTGTACACATAATCAGGACCTATCAAGCGATCTCAAACAAAGCAATAGTGTGGAGGCGGTGTTTCACCTATTTATTACGTCATTCATATGCACTTTCCAGGATCTGGCGTTCACTGGGCCTGGTGTCAATAAAAGCAATTTTTCAATATTGAAAAATTAAATTTCAATAACAAGGATGTTTTGAGTTCTGAAACTAGCAGGATATTCTTTTAGTACTATGATCTCTTATATATCAAAAGCTCAAGTAAAAGATGATTTCTCAATTCATGACCCCTTTAAGACTCTTCACATCTGCAACATGCACATGCTGGACTTTTACTCACAAACTGCGAGTTTGCTGTCCAACATAGTTCACTTGTGATAAAGAAGTGCGCTTAATTGTATCGAATGTCCACATGTAGTGTACTTCAGCTTTCAAATTTTACTTTGAAGTACATTTGAACTCACAGTTTTAATAATCTTTTGTTGTGCTTTAAAGAAGTACACTTAATTTGATGTGTTGACTAACAGAAGGCACATTTAAAGTAGTTGATTATAATTTTAACTGTAATGTGTTATTTGATATTACAGTTATATATTCTTAAAATGTACTGAAATGCAACTTCATCATTACATATTTGTGATTACAAATATATATTTGATTACATGACGTACAAAAATAGAAATTACTTAAGTATTTAATTACTTAATTAAATTAAGTATTTTTAGTTTAACATATTTATATACATAAGTCTTATCTAAGTGGGCCAAAGAAGCACTCTAAAGTTACATTTAACACGTTTAATACATTTAAACTATAATACATATTAATTTAATTGAAAGGAACACAATGAAGTGTCAGAAAACATTGCATTCAGTTTGCACTTAAGTATATTCCTTTAAAGTATATTATTTCTGTAATAATTACTCCTGAAGTATGCTGAAGTATACTTCTTTTTCATTAGGGTTCCCTTTATCTTTCAGTAACAGATTCTGTGTGAAATGTGCAGGTCAAATTGTGTAAAGATCAGACTTCAGAGAACTTGTTAAAAAGTATTTAGAAGTTTCTGAATACCAAATAGATAAAACTATGCACCATGTCCATCTGTCTAAGGTGTTTCCCTGCCTGTGGCCCTAGATGCTTGCCAGTATCTTTGGAAAATGGATGGATGGCCATTATGTATTCGAGTTGCAGAAGTACAAATCAAGTCATTTTATCTTAGTTTAATAAATGGTACTTTTTTTAAACTCTTAAAAATATCCAGCAATTAATCCCTCATGAAATGACTTATTTAATATTATTCATTTTAAGCTTTTGGCTGAAGTGTATTTGTTTGTCAGGAAGGCTCACCTTAACCTAACCGTATGTACTAGTGCTACCAAAGTACATTTACATTAAGTGGGACAGTCTGTTTATAGCGCTTTTTGTGACCTGGGGCGGTTTCTTGATGAAGAACATGGCATCAACTATTCCTCCTCTCCTCTCCCTCCTTCACGCTCAGCGGGCTGTAGCTGTGGAGCAGCTCCCAAAACCACCTCAATTCTATTTCCACTCAGCATTAGTGAGAAGGGCAGAAGAGGACATGTGGTTAACGGCTAGCATAGCTGGCACGTACAAGCTACTGTGTCCCATTGAGTTCATGGAAAAAGTGTATTTAAGTGCATTCCGATTATTGCACTTAAAATAAAGATGACAGACTATGAGAGACTTACAGTCCCTATGAGACTATGAGAGACTTACAGATTACAGTCCTTTACTAAATGTGCATTGAATAGTCCGTGAGTTGATGGCTGCACATTTTTCAAATGTGTGTATCATGTACGTGTAATAAGACAATAGTCAGTGTGTGTAAGAGGATGTGTGTTCTGCACATTACAGACCAGCGCCTGACTCACTCGAGTCCACAGTCAGAAAACAGAGAGGGAGACGAGGAGGGGAGAATTGTACAGAGCAGAAACCTCACGCAAACACTCCAGGGGATCTATGACGTCATTGTCAGTCACAAGGGTACGTCTGTTGATTTTATTAATAGAGACGTGTTGCAAAAGAGTGAGACAGAGGATCAGTGTGAAGATGTGATCACTCTTTCTGTCATTTGTGTTTTTAGGGTCATCTGGACAAACCCTCGCCTCTCCTCTGCTGAACCTGTGCTCCAGGAAGAGGTTTGTGCGGATGTGTGTGTGTGTGTGTGCTTTTCCACTCACCAGTGTTGTTTACTCAGTGGCTCTCCTACTGTTCTCTTCACAGTCTTCAGATGATTAGAGAATCAGGGAAACTGAGAGTTAAAACCTCTTCCCACTGGCAGCTACAGTAGATTGCAGAATGTTCTTAAAGTGATGTGGTGATGATCATATTTAGGGATGTCAATTGTCAGTATTGATTAATTAATGTTAATGCTGCAAAAAATAGCTTAATGTATTTAAAGAATGAAAACATTTTCTTTCATTAAAGGGGTCATATGATGCTATTTTAAAGATCATTATTTTGTGTATTTGGTGTAACAGAATATGTTGACATGCTTTAATGTTCAAAAAACACATTATTTTTCAAATACTGTACATTATTGTAGGTCCTCTATGCCCCGCCTTGCATGCGCAACGCAAGAGTGACAGCACGCTAAACGACATCTGTTGGTCAAAGCCATGCAGGTACACCGCTAACATTGCTTTGTTCTGTAATCTAAAGTGTATAATGCTATAGTCTGTCATTAAATAACGATTTCAGATAAATTATCTGTATGTAGTCTTTTGTGTAATAGTTACTCTGCCAGAT
>NW_015505430.1:1030592-1031229 GCF_001515645.1 Sinocyclocheilus grahami | reverse complement strand
GAGAAACTAAGTCATTATTACGAGAAAGTTTCTCATTATAACGAGAAACTAAGTCATTATTACGAGAAAGTTTCTCATTATAAGGAGATACTAAGTCATTATTATGAGAAAATAAGTCATTATTACGAGAAAGTTTCTCATTATAAGGAGATACTAAGTCATTATTACGAGAAACTAAGTCATTATTACGAGAAAGTTTCTCATTATAACGAGAAACTAAGTCATTATTACGAGAAAGTTTCTCATTATAACGAGAAACTAAGTCATTATTACGAGAAAGTTTCTCATTATAACGAGATACTAAGTCATTATTATGAGAAAGTTTCTCATTATAAGGAGATACTAAGTCATTATTACGAGAAACTAAGTCATTATTACGAGAAAGTTTCTCATTATAACGAGAAACTAAGTCATTATTACGAGAAAGTTTCTCATTATAACGAGAAACTAAGTCATTATTACGAGAAAGTTTCTCATTATAACGAGATACTAAGTCATAATTTTGAGAAAGTTTCTCATTATAATGGCTTACAGAATTATATTATAAATAAATGAATATATATATATAAATATAAATATATATATATATATATATTTTTTTTTTTTTTTTTTCCCCCTCCCTTTCTTTGGTTATCAC
>NW_015505430.1:1025475-1030412 GCF_001515645.1 Sinocyclocheilus grahami | reverse complement strand
TTTTTTGTCCCATCCCTTGCTTTGGTTATCACTGTCTCGATCACTGCTATTTCGAGAGTGAATCCAGCATAAATATGCGGATGTCATAAAACTTTGCAGCGTGTATGTATCGGTAAACAAAAGTTTCATACAAATTCTGAATGGATTATAGCCTAGAAAGTGCTCAAAGCGCGCTCGCCTTGTTATCACTAAAAAGCATTACTCATCTTAATTCATCGCGATCTCCCAAAGTTCCATTATAATCAATGAAGCTCTCTGAACTGCACAATGAATTTCATATTTACATCGCGTCTGCACTTAGTTATGAGATGATTCTCGAGCGTGCAAAACTGCACTTAATAAAAATTCCAGTTCTTTCAGCAGTGCGTCAGTTCTAACAAACTAAAATGCTTTTCTGATTGGCCATTGTGTTCAAGAAATCAGCAGATATGTCTGTGATTGGCTATATATATATAATTTATTTTTTATTTGATTAATTTATGTATATGTGTGTGTACAGATTTTTCTACACTGGTTCATCGCGATCTCCCAAAGTTCCATTATAATCAATGAAGCTCTCTGAACTGCACAATGAATTTCATATTTACATCGCGTCTGCACTTAGTTATGAGATGATTCTCGAGCGTGCAAAACTGCACTTAATAAAAATTCCAGTTCTTTCAGCAGTGCGTCAGTTCTAACAAACTAAAACGCTTTTCTGATTGGCCATTGTGTTCAAGAAATCAGCAGATATGTCTGTGATTGGCTATATATATATATAATTTATTTTTTATTTGATTAATTTATGTATATGTGTGTGTACAGATTTTTCTACACTGGTGGGGACTTGAACCTGAATACACACCGACTCATGGGGACTCGTGTCACCGTGGGGACCTAAATTGAGGTCCCCATGGAGAAACAAGCTTATAAATCATACAGAATGAGTCTTTTTGAGAATGTAAAAATGCAGAAAGTTTCCTGTGAGGGTGAGGTGTAGGGTTGGTGTAGGGCGATAGAAAATACAGTTTGTACAGTATAAAAACCATTACACCTATGGAGAGTCCCTACAAGGATAATAAACCTTAAAACTTAATTTATTCTTATGATGGCAAAGCTGAATTTTCAGCAGCCATTACTCCAGCCTTCAGCAGTGTTGGGGGTATCGTATTACAAGTAACATGAGTTACGTAATCAGATTACTTTTATCAAGTAACTAGTAAAGTAATGCAATTAAATATCTAAGTTACTTTTTCAAATAAGTAACGGAAGTTACTTTGTTTTCCCATTTATTCACTGACACATCTCCTGTGATTGTGTTGAGAGAAACTGGTAGTGAGGTGCAGAGGCCAAGACACTTCCTATTAATTGGTGTGAAAGGGCATTTACAGTTGCCAAAAATATAACTTTGGGTATTTTTGTTATTAAGAAACAAATAAGCCAGTGTTGGGGGTATCGTATTACAAGTAACATGAGTTACGTAATCAGATTACTTTTATCAAGTAACTAGTAAAGTTATTAAATATCTAAGTTACTTTTTCAAATAAGTAACGCAAGTTACTTTGTTTTCCCATTTGTTCACTGACACATCTCCTGTGATTGTGTTGAGAGAAACTGGTAGTGAGGTGCAGAGGCCAAGACACTTCCTATTAATTGGTGTGAAAGGGCATTTACAGTTGCCAAAAATATAACTTTGGGTATTTTTGTTATTAAGAAACAAATAAGCAAACCCAGCCCAGGTGACAAAAAGTAATGAAAGTAACATAATGCATTACTTTCCAAAAAGAGTAACACAATATTATAATGCATTACTTTCAAAAGTAACTTTCCCCAACACTCGTCTTCAGTGTCACATGATCCTTCAGAAATTATTCTAATATCACGATTTGGTGTTCAAGAAACATTTTTTATTATTATCAAATTTTGAAGACAGTTGGCCTGTCTAATATTTTTGTAGAAACCATCATACATTTTTTTTTTCAAAATTCCTTGAATAATAGAAAGATCAAAAGATACATTTATTTGAAATTAAAATCTATTGTAACATAATGAACGTCTTTACTGTCACTTTTAATCAATTTAATGCTTCCTTGCTGCATAAAAGTATAAAAAAAATCTTTCTGACCCTACATTTTTGAATGGTAGAGTATGTATAATGTGGAGGTAGGGGATGTTCACAGAGCATTTTACTGGGCAAAAATTTGCACAGTACAAGATGAGACACCAACATTTTAGTCAGTACTCTTGAATATCAATGGCCTCAAAGTTACTAGACATGAATTAAAATCACAAAATTCATGGGTTTTTTATATTTCATGGGGGTTTTTTTGGATTTGTTGGGGGAGAGACAATTCATTTGTTTGTGTTTTCTCTTCCAGATCAGACTCAGCTCCTGTCGATTTTAATACATTGCATAGGCAGCTCCTCTCAGGCCACTATGAGAGTCTGGACACCTTTCATTCAGACATGCTGAAGGTGTTCCACTGCGCTGAGGTCAGTTTCACAGAGGGTTCATGGACTCACACTGTTTGATGTTGTTCTGCACCTGTCATGGGTTTGACTTTTGACCTGTCTAGGTCACAACTCAGACTGACCATCAAACAATATTCACAAAAGAATGGAATAGATTTATTGCTACACATCCAGAGTATTTCCGTGTAATGTTACCATAGAACAGCACCCTGAATTTATTACAGAGACGGTCCCTCTGGAGCAGCCTGAGGTTCAGTGTCTTGCTCGAGGGCACAATGGTAATGTCTCATGCCTCAATTCTTGAGAAGATCAAATCTTTCAGAGCCCAATCGTAATATCTTCCTCAGCAAAATGTTTAGAAATGAAATGGCCTCAAAGTTACTAGACATGAATTAAAATCACAAAATTCATGGGTTTTTTATATTTCATGGGGGTTTTTTTGGATTTGTTGGGGGAAAGACAATTCATTTGTTTGTGTTTTCTCTTCCAGATCAGACTCAGCTCCTGTCGATTTTAATACATTGCATAGGCAGCTCCTCTCAGGCCACTATGAGAGTCTGGACACCTTTCATTCAGACATGCTGAAGGTGTTCCACTGCGCTGAGGTCAGTTTCACAGAGGGTTCATGGACTCACACTGTTTGATGTTGTTCTGCACCTGTCATGGGTTTGACTTTTGACCTGTCTAGGTCACAACTCAGACTGACCATCAAACAATATTCACAAAAGAATGGAATAGATTTATTGCTACACATCCAGAGTATTTCCGTGTAATGTTACCATAGAACAGCACCCTGAATTTATTACAGAGACGGTCCCTCTGGAGCAGCCTGAGGTTCAGTGTCTTGCTCGAGGGCACAATGGTAATGTCTCATGCCTCAATTCTTGAGAAGATCAAATCTTTCAGAGCCCAATCGTAATATCTTCCTCAGCAAAATGTTTAGAAATGCACTGTTAATATTTTATGCTCTCATTATGTTTTGAATGCTATCAGAAATACTACGGTTGTGAGTCACCAGTGGGTCGTAATGTGAGGCAGCTGAGGGAAGTGTACCACAGTGCTCATCAGGAGGCCTTAACTCAGATCGGCCGTTTCCTGTGAGTGACAGAAAACCACATCAGCAACCTCTATCAGGGCGTTGCTGTGACCAAACCCAGAGGCATGATGGGCCTTTCAGAAGGCAGATAATGCTCTCCAATACCAAAGACCTGCTGTATGTTGCACTCACAGATGCACTGCACAGGTAAAAGTTTTGCCATTTATACACAACTGTGCAATGAAAAAGTTAATACGTTTAATAAAAAAATTTATTCAGTTATAAACCACTGCTAGGGATGCATAATGTACCATATTGCTAATCACTCGATATTAAAGATTTATTTAAGTTAACAGCCATGTTAATAGTGGATATTTAATTGCGTATGCTCATTTCCCATATTTTTACATTTAGATTGCCTTTGTTGTCATTTCATGCCTAATTAAACTTGATCTTTAAAAACATGTAAAATTGAATAACACTAATTTAATCTTTAGCAAATCTCAAAATGAATAATAGTTTTCATACTGTACATTATAATATTGTTATACCTAAATTCACTTGTGGCATTTAAAACAATTGATTTTAGTTTTTTATATTTTATTTTTACTTTGTAATTATAAAAACAAAACATCATTCATTTAGATTTAAATAGTATAGAATTTTAATGTTAGCCATTTATCAGTTATTAGTAAGTAGCCATGTATTCGTTTATAATATTTTATTTGTAATTAATTTAGAATAATAAAAATATAAAGTGTTATTTTTCATTTGTTTAGATTTAAATAGTATTGAATTTTCATGTTAGCTATTTATCAATTATTGACCATATCATGAAAATATTAGTTATCATAGTGATAAGAATTTAAATATCAGTACATCCCTTTAGATACCATTACTGCAATAAATAGTTTTCTTAATCAGTATTTTTAAGACTTAATCAGTCTTATATTCCAGTAAAAATATCTAGACATCCTTAAAACACAACATATTTACAAGCAAAATTTGTCCAGTGGCGTCCTGTTTAGCAGCCCCATATTCCTTGTTTTCTTAAACATACAAAATGGCTAACAGATTTTTTTTTCTTTCTCAAGTTGTAAGCTTCGTCTTGGTAGCTTAAGCTTCTTTTACCAAGAAGTCAGCAGGCTCAGTGAAGAGCATACTTGAGCTGAAATATCACGTGACGACAAAGAAGAAAAATCAAGGTAAATATCACAACGTATGATAATGTTTCTTATATATACAATATATAGACATCATTATAATGTAATTTACACTGATGACAAAGCTGAATTTTCATCAGCCATTATTCTAGTCTAGTCAGTGTCACATGATCCTTCAGAAATCATTTTAATATACTGTACTATAATATAATGACAGTTAAAAACAGTTTCTTTTTTATGATTTTTTTATGAATAGAAACGACAGCATTTATTTGAAATATAATTTT
>NW_015505430.1:1024055-1025314 GCF_001515645.1 Sinocyclocheilus grahami | reverse complement strand
AGCAATAATGCATGAAAGGTTCAATAACACAGCCTTAATGTAAGCAAATGTGTGTTTATAGCCATTTTAGAACAGTCATTTTTATTTTAAAGGGAATTTACTACCACTCTGTGCAGAGCTGTCTTGTGCTAGTGACGTTTTGTAATACATTGATTTGATGCAGTAATCTTTATAGCTTTGAGACGGCTCAGAAATATTTTATACTGTTATATATTTATACAGTATATTGTAAATAATGTATATTTAGCAAAATTATGTTTTAGTATGGTTCAAGAAACTATTTACAGTCTTAAATTGTTGTGGCAATTAATCTGTTTTCCATTGATTCTTTAATAATATTTTTTTATATAGTTTTTAAGGTTTCTCAATGCATGTGCAATTTGAAACAGGACATTCAGTGTCTGTAAAACATCAGATTTTCATTGTCTTCTTTATGCATGGCATACTTTACATTGCTTAATAATGTATAATAGCTGTGTATATATATATGCAACAAATTATATGTCTATGTTGAACTAAAAAATTAATTATTGGAAGCTCTTTATGCAGCGTAAAGCAGAACAAATGAATTAAACCAGCTACATTAGAGCTACATTAGTTGACTCATAAAAGTAAGTCGATACTTGGACCATTATGCTTTTTAGATTTAATAGGTTTTATTGTTTATAGATATTATCGCTTGAAGAAAGTTGTAACCAATACAAATAAACCCACAGGAAGAGCTGCAGATCTGTTTTTATCTTTTAATTTGTCCATTAACATATTAGTGCTTTGTAATCCAAATGTTAATTACTTTAGGTTTGTCTATATACAATGTGTGTCAGTGGACCTACATTAGGTTATTGCATCATATGATTCATTAAATATTATCTCTCTTCATATGACCTTAGCACATTATACTCAAACCTTATTCAAGTCAAAAGCAGGTCACATGTCAGAAACTGTGAAGTCCTGTGTAGAAAATTGTAGATAAGTTTCTTTCCAGGTCTCTTTTTACACAGTGGACTTGATTTCATCACTCGTTATATAACAAGGTGATAAGAATAGATTCTGGTGTGACTTTGTCACACATAACATATAGGCTACATTCAGTTCTAGCGAGGAATCTGCACAGGGTCTTCACAAACAAGGCTGCAAGGCAAAAGCAGAATCATACAGACTGTCCAGTGTTCTGACAAATAATGCTACCAACACTGTATTTATCCTACTGTAAGTTTAGGGTTGGGGTAGGTGTATGTTAATAAAGCCTCACACCTTAT
>NW_015505430.1:1021846-1023417 GCF_001515645.1 Sinocyclocheilus grahami | reverse complement strand
TTTTTTATGAATAGAAACGACAGCATTTATTTGAAATATAATTTTTTTGTCACATTATAAATGTCTTAACTGTGACTTTTGATCAATTTAATTGCTAAATAAATACATTTTTAAAAAGATGCACCGAACTATTGAATGGTAGTGTATGACGGTTTCCACAAAATATTAAATAATTAAATTAAATATATAAAAATAAAATCTCAATGACGAATTCTGCAGATTACAATGATTTCTGAATGATCACGTGACGCTGAACAATGAAGTAATGGCTGCTTCATGGATTATGGGATTTTACATGGATACATGTTCCGTGGTAGTGGAGGTGAATTACACTTGCATAATAGCGCTATCTAGTGGACTCAGTATATCAATTAATCTGTGCTAAAAATATATTCTAATATTCACCTTGGCGTGACAAATAAGAATCTTTGTCTTTTAAACACTTTTTGTGCTAACAAATTGTGTATAATTATTTTCTGTGTATTATCTTTTGCTTTAACATGTAAACATGCTATCTTATATCATTATGAGCTAAGCATGTGATACAGTAGTGTAGGGCCTGGGCATAACTGGACCTCTGCTTTAGTTCTTTGTGATATCCGATGGTAGCTGATTTTACATGGTTTCTAGCTGAAACAGACTGGTTCAGTCTTTAGCTGATGGCTGATGTAAGCATTTAGATGAAGGATCAGCTGGACTGCCAACTGGTAGGGCTGAGATCAATTTGTTGGTGGTCAAGCTTGTTAGAGCTAGAAGAGGAACTTGGACCAACAGAGTAATGTACACAGGACAAGATATATTAAGACAATGTGATTTCTGCATTTTATGTTGAAGTTATATATGTATGTATTTATTTATTTAGTGGCATTTTAGCACTGCGATCTGGATAACTTCTGACCCTTGACTGATTCTTTCTTTCCATATTAATCAACATATACATTAAATGTAATTAATTAGGGAATTATGTCATGTGTAAAAATAGTCAATGAAATGCCAGCAGGCTACACTTTTTATTTTAAATGTCACTTTATATTAATCCCAATACACTATACTGTTCCAAAGTTTGGTATCCGTTTTTTAAAGAAATATGATCAGCCAGGATGCATTTACTTGATCTTAAGTGACAGTAAAGACATTTATGTTGTTTAAAAAAAAAGAATGAGAAAAAGAAAAAAAATCCCTTTTTAAAACTTTCTATTCACCAAAGAATCCTGAACAAATGTATCACTGTTTTGTAACAAAAAAAAAACATTTTCAATGAAATTTCATTTTCAACATTGATAGTAATAAATGTTTCTTGAGCAGCAAATCAGCAGATTAGAATGATTTTTGAAGGATCATGTGACATTGAAGACTGAAAATTTAGCTTTGCCACTGCTGAAATAAATTACATTTTAAAATACATTACATTATACATAATACATTAAAATATGTTATTTTTATATTATATAATATCTATAATATTTATCTATTATTAGTATTATTTTATATATGCTTTATTTTATTTTATATATTTAAATATATTTATATATTTTATTATTTTATTTATTTTATATATTTGCCCTTTCTTT
>NW_015505430.1:1019453-1020461 GCF_001515645.1 Sinocyclocheilus grahami | reverse complement strand
GAAAAGAAAGTCAAGCAGAGGAACAGGAGGCATGATAAAACAAATTAATATCTAAGACCCCAGATCATTTCATGTATCCGAACAACATGCATATCTTTCATTTTGAGATGTTACACCATAGACTGAACAGAAACATGTAGAATGGGATTCAGGGAACCATGCGAACAGGACGTGGTGCTGTTTCGGGTTGAAGGAATGAACATGCACAGACTGTTTTAAATCATTCAACACACTACATCAGTATACCTACAAGAAAATGGACTTCGCTATTCTTAAGAGGCTCTGCTGACTGAACAGTTTTGAATGGTGTGAACAGAATTGTGGTCTACAGCCTTTTTAGTGTTTTGTGTTGAAGGTTGTAACTATAAAGTATACCCCAAAAACGTACCTGTTAGGGCCAGAACACCTGGGCCCGGTGTAGAGCTTTAGATTCCTTTAAGGGAATAGATTATTTTAAGGGAATACGACCAAGAGCCTAGAATCATACTAAGTCTTGGCCTGTCACACAGGGGCTACCGCATGCTTTGTATATGCTGAAGGCACTGTCTCAACAGACCCCTAGTAGCAACACCCTGTTAAATGTGGGTATCCGGAGGCTACAAGGTGGAGTGGTGCCCAAGGTGGAACCGGGGCTTAACCAGCTCAAGAAAGGGCACAAAGCTGCCGCGCGAAGCCCTCACCATACAGGATTTTAGAAAGAACGCAAGGTACTGGCGTGCAAACTTACCACAGTGTGGATTTTAGAAAGTGTACAAAGACTTCACGTTCACACTTACCATAACATGGATTTAAAAATACCATAAGGGGCCCTCGTGGCACTCTGATTGAGCAGCCCATAGATGGAAATGGTGTATCACAAAACACTGTTTGAGAAGTCATCAACTCGATTTAAGGTATAATGCTGGAGTGGCTAGCAGTAAATCTCTAGCTGAGGGAGCAAACACCCAGCTCTCAATCGAGAGGGGGGCTCGACCTACAGCATGTTCCAATGCTGGAACAGCTAGCAGT
>NW_015505430.1:1017421-1019201 GCF_001515645.1 Sinocyclocheilus grahami | reverse complement strand
GTTCTCAATCGAGAAGGGGGCTCGACCTACAGCACGATCGTTAGAAATCAGAAGAGTAAGCGTACTGCAAGCTAGCCAAAAACTCAGCACATCAGAGAGGCGGAGGAAGGGCCTAGTTCACCTGATGCTGCTGGTTCCAGGTGCTCTGGGAAAACAGAGCACTCAACTCTCACGTGAGAGGAGAACTCTGAATTCAGAAAAGAAGCAGCGTGCTCATAGAGGGAGCACTGCTAAACACTACCATGAGAACAGCCCACCGAGCGAGGAATCCAACTTCTCAGAAGGGAGAGAATTCAAACGCTCGAAAGAAAGCACCATGCTCACAATAACCCTCAATGGTGAGGGGAGCGATGCTTCAAAAACGTGTCAACAGAGACACACTGGTTGAGTGGAGCCCAAGGTACCGGGGTCTAAACCAACTCAGAGAAAGGGAACGAGGCTAATAACGCGTAACCCTTACCATACAGGATTTCAGAAAAGTGTGCAAAATTTAACGTGCAGACTTACCACTATGTGGATTTTAGAATTCTCTTTTAGAATTCTCTTCAAGAATCAGCTAAAAACACATCTCTTCCATCTTTATTTCACCCTCTAACTCTAGCACTCTATTCTAATTCTATTCTTTAAAAAAAACTTGCCCCTTTTAGACTTGCACTCTATTCACTTCTCTTTTTTTTTAAACTAACTTCTCTAATATTTTTGTATTCTATCTATTTGTTTTCTTTTTATTTATTATACAATTAACAAAAGAGAAAAAGGCCTATAGCTTGCTCTATTCTTTTTCTATTCTATCTGTTTTCTTTTTATTATTTATTATTAAACATTTCACAGTATTACTGTTTTTACTGTATTTTTGATCAAATATTTCATGTCTCATTATACCAAAATATAAAAGAGAACTATTTCAGTAAATGAATAAAAATAATATAGGGAGTTTACTGTGTTGACCATTACAGTAACTAAGACACTAATTATAGTGATAACAACAGTATGGGTGAGCTGCCCGTGCTTGTATTATATGCACATGTGATCATCCAACCACCTGTTGATTCCCTGCATATCAGACAGAAGGTCAAATCTGACTTTGGTAATATGAGCTATTCTAAATGAACAAGTCCTGTTGGTAGAATCAGTGAGACTGTAATTTAAATGTGTTTGAGGGCAGTGGCACGATTTATCGGGGGAAGTTCTTCTGTGCGGGGAGTCATATGGCTCCCTTTATTTAGCACACTAGGATAAACATGTGCAATTTTGTTTTCAATTGTCAATCATCTAACAACAAGGCTCGTGATTCTGCATGTTTCTATGTGAGTTTATGTTCGGACTTGAAAAGTGTGTTTGTTCCTCATTTGATTAGTGTATGATGCCCAGTTTTTTATCTTAAACCCTTTACAAAGTTGACAAATAGGATACTTAGGGGTTTTTAAATCTGTATAAATAGTGCTCAGTCGAAGTCTGACATGAAGTGTATTCCAGCCTTAATTAGAAGAACTGGTCAGAAATGAAAGATTCTTCAAATATAACGTTACTTATGACATGTTACATTGTTTATGTAAAACTTTAAATAATGCAATGAATTTTCGCTTCAGATAAACATTCCTGGCAGTTGTCTATCTTAATTGCCATTTTTATATAAATAAATTTGACTAAAGATATTGACTAAAGCATTGGGTCTCTAGGATTTCAAGGATAAAAACAGTTAAAGGGGTCATATGATGTGATTTCAATTACAAGCTCTTGGTGCATAAAGAAGATCTGTAAAGTTGCAAAGACTAAAGTC
>NW_015505430.1:1016848-1017400 GCF_001515645.1 Sinocyclocheilus grahami | reverse complement strand
AAACTACTTTGTTTGGCCTTCCAAAAATGGACACGACTAGAAATCAGTGGTTAAGTTGTATTTACAACACTGTTCCAGAACACTTCAACCCAAATATTCAGATGTGTGCAGCACATTTTATGGAGGACCGTTTCCTTATCCTGGTAGAGTAGACTACAATGCTGGCTGTTCTGACTCACAGATTGTAAGTAAGTTTTTTTACATTTAAAGAGTTTTTATATTTTATATTTTTTATATTTAAAAGGAGTTTTTTGGGCAGTGTAGAGTATAGGGCTTTTACACAAAGCGTAAAAAGACAGTATAAGTCATTATAATCCATAATTATGTCCCCACTGGATGCAACTAATGCCTCGTTTATAATGGGTTTTCATGTTTTTGAATTATCGCTCCGGCCTGACAGGGCATCATCACAGTATGGTAAGGGGCGTAACATTTCCGTCTCACGCTTGAGGTATTCGGCCAGTCACCACGCACTGGATAGCTGGCCAATCACAGCACACCTTGCTTTTCATAATGATGAGCTTTGTAAAAATCGACACGTTTCAGAAAGGC
>NW_015505430.1:1012621-1016056 GCF_001515645.1 Sinocyclocheilus grahami | reverse complement strand
TGGTTTTATGTTTACGCGGTGCGATGCAATGCAACGCGTAAAAAGACAGTATAAGTCATTATAATCCATAATTATGTCCCCACTGGATGCAACTAATGCCTCGTTTATAATGGGTTTTCATGTTTTTGAATCATCGCTCCGGCCTGACAGGGCATCATCACAGTATGGTAAGGGGCGTAACATTTCCGTCTCACGCTTGAGGTATTCGGCCAGTCACCACGCACTGGATAGCTGGCCAATCACAGCACACCTTGCTTTTCATAATGATGAGCTTTGTAAAAATCGACACGTTTCAGAAAGGCGGGGCATAGAGGAGAAACAATGATGTACAGTATGTGGAAAATAATGTGTTTTTTTAACCTTAAACCGCATAAACACATTTCATTACACCAAATACACAAAATAATGTTCTTTTTAGCAACATCATATGACCCCTTTAAGTCCTCCTCAATGGAACCTGAGGAACAAACAGAAATAAAAAACAGAACAGAAACCTGTATGAGTTTCTTTCCTCTGCTGAACATAAAAGAAGATATTTTCAAGAATGTTGGTAACCAAATAGTTGCTGGTCCCCTTTGACTTCCATAGTAAAAAAAATACAACCAAAACTGCTGGTTTTGTTACCAGCATTCTTCATAACAGAAGAAAGAAACTCAGGTTTGGAACAACTTGAGGATGAGTAAATGATGACAGAATTTTCAGTTTTGGGTGAACTATCCTTTTAATCAATATGTATGTTGAAATATTATTACCCAACATATCAAAATGCATAATTGTACATTTAATACTTAAAGTCATAAGTGCTCTATCCTGCTCCTCTGCAGGAAGCTGTAGATCTCTAGGAGCAGAACTGAGCGGCGCTGCTTTAAGCTAACGCATGCAATATTCATGTCAGATGCCCACAAGTCTGTCTTGTGTGTTGTAGAATTTATTGTTAGAGCCTCTGAACTTCCTGTCGAAGGAGAATGAAGAGCTGCAGGCTCTTATCAAGAAACAGACGAATGAGATCTCTAAAACTGAGGTGAAAAATACACTTCACACAAAAGAGGAAAACAGATCACACAATCCATCTAAAGACTCCATAAAGGACTATCGCAGGGTTCATCACTATCTGTGATATGTTTTGTTTCTCAGGAAAGGTCTCGGCAGCTCTCTGCTCAGATCTCTGCTCAGTTTGAAGAGATGCACCAGTTTCTGAGGAAAAAGGAGGAAGAAGTGAAGAAAATGCTGGAGAAAGAAGAGAAGGATATGATAGAAAAGATGAAAAGAAACAGGGCAGAAACAGAAGAGAAGATGAATGACGGAAGAGAGAAGGAAGGGATTCTACGCTCAGTCTTTGAGACTGATCAGCCAGATGGGTTTCTGCAGGTTCAAACGAACATTTGCATTCAGCACAGTTTGTCCAATTAACTGAGTCCATCATATAGATATAATTGCAGTAGGCTACAATGAGGTCAAATCCCCCAAAAGGAAAAATGTGTTTTTCCTTGATATCAAAATATTTTTATTTTTAAAATTTGTAAAAACTGTTATTTAAAAAAAAATAAAAATAAAAAATATGAAATTGATGAAGAAACATAATTAAATGAATTATACTTCTTTCTAAGAAAGGGTGAAATGCTAACATGGGGACTTTTTACCCTGAATATAGTCCTTTCACTAGAATAAGAATCTTTAATTACCATGAACAAAACAAGACATTTGTTTCCAAAAAATGAAATGCATGCATATTAGTTACATATATCTGCAAAATTTAAATAGCATTATAAAACTGTATTATTATTATTTTTTTAATAGTAAATTAATTAAAAAATTATATATATATATATATATATATATATTTAAAAATTACTACATATTTAATCCCCAGCATATGGAACATTTAAAATATGGAATATTGGATATTAAAAAATATATTATGTATTCAATCCAATTCAATCTTTAGTCATTGCATGCAGTAACCTCAACACAGTAAGACATTTTTTTTTTTAAATGTATCTTTAGGGGTACAACAACTTGCAAGTACCCTTAAAGGGGCACCTTTGTACCTTAATTTGTACTCTTAAAGGTGTATATTAGTATCTTCAAAGAATATTTACTACTATGAACATTGAATATTGAGAGTGAAAAAGCAGTTTTAAGAATGTGATTTTTGGGAGTAGGAAAAAAAAGTACATAATTGTTGCATATAAAACTAACACTAGGTTATTCATAGCTGCTGTTCTCTAAATGATAACTATTTTCTTTGTCTGGTTCTACTTCTCTTATAGTGGTGGACTGAGAAAGGGCTGGAATTTGTCGAAGAGATGAAAGAAAAAGAAAGCTGCTGTGAAAATAATGACATTGCTTCTCAAACAACCAAGTAGTACAATATACTGCAATGCTTCAGATAACCATTACCAGTGCTGTAAATATCTCATCAGTTACATTCATCTCCTGCATTTTAGGTTCAAATCAGCAGTGAAAAGCGTGAATTTGACACCTAATTCTCTGTTCCTTGGCCTCCATGAGACTCACTTGCAGTTTATTGTATGGAAGGAGATGCTGGGCTTTATTAAACAAGGTGAGGACATCAGATATACAAATGTGGACAATATGTAAAAGTGTATAAATGTTTATTAGGCAAATAAACATTTAGCAAATTCACAGTATTGGTATTTGTACACTACTGGTTTCTTATGCTCACCAAGACTGCATTATTTGATTGTAAATACAGTAAAAACATATTTTTGACATTGTGAAATTTTCTGTTTGAATATGTTTTAACTTTGTAACGTTAGAAATGTCTTCATTGTCACTTTTGATAAATGTAATGCATCTTTGCTTTTTAAAAATGTATTACAGTTCCCACATTATGTTATGCAGCTCAAAATATTATGCAGCACAACTAGTTTCAACACTGATTTATTGATTTATTTACTGTATATTGCTGCTGCCACACAGATCTAAAATAAACATGCAATTTATTTCCCAGCTGTTTACCTTCACAGACATAACCGACTGTTTTTTTTGTAACTCGTGTGTGTTTTTAACGTAAACTTGTGTGTGAATGAGAACTTAGTTTAGTATTCGCATGCTGTGACAGCCGCTTTCTGTCTGTGTGCTTCGGATGTGTGCGCTCAGAAAACCGTATATCAGAAGTTTAAACTAATATGGTTTAAAACGCATGATTTCAGCGCGATAAACATGATAATCAGAACCAAAACAGATGTTTTTTAGCAGGTACCAGCTGTAAAGGCGCAGCTCTATTCTGGAAAAGGGGGCGGGGAGCAGCAGCTCATTTGGATTTAAAGAGACAGAGCCGAAAAACAGCGTGTTTCTGCTTCCACTCAAAATAGGCATTTTCAAAATGATATAATAAATGATCTGTGGAGTATTTTGAGCTGAAACTTCACAGACACATTCTGGGGACACCAGAGACTTATATTACATATT
>NW_015505430.1:950247-1012071 GCF_001515645.1 Sinocyclocheilus grahami | reverse complement strand
ATATTGCAGCCATTTGCTAAAATCATTCAAGTTCTTTTTTTTTCCTCATTAATGTACGCACAGCACCCCATATTGACAGAAAAACACAGCATTGTTGACATTTTTGCAGATTTATTAAAAAAGAAAAACTGAAATATCAGATGGTCCTAAGTATTCAGACCCTTTGCTCAGTATTTAGTAGAAGCACCCTTTTGATCTAATATAGCCATGAGTCTTTTTGGGAAAGATGCAATAAGTTTTTCACACCTGGATTTGGGGATCCTCTGTCATTCCTCCTTGCAGATCCTCTCCAGTTCTGTCAGGTTGGATGGTAAACGTTGGTGGACAGCCATTTTTAGGTCTCTCCAGAGATGCTCAATTTGGTTTAAGTCAGGGCTCTGGCTGGGCCATTCAAGAGCAGTCACAGAGTTGTTGTGAAGCCACTCCTTCGTTATTTTAGCTGTGTGCTTAGGGTCATTGTCTTGTTGGAAGGTAAACCTTCGGCCCAGTCTGATGTCCTGAGCACTCTGGAGAAGGTTTTCGTCCAGGATATCCCTGTACTTGGCTGCATTCATCTTTCCCTCGATTGCAACCAGTTGTCCTGTCCCTGCAGCTGAAAAACACCCCCACAGCATGATGCTGCCACCACCATGCTTCACTGTTGGGACTGTATTGGACAGGTGATGAGCAGTGCCTGGTTTTCTCCATACATACCGCTTAGAATTAAGGCCAAAAAGTTCTATCTTGGTCTCATCAGACCAGATAATCTTATTTCTCACCATCTTGGAGTCCTTCAGGTGTTTTTTCATGTGTCTTGCACTGAGGAGAGGCTTCCGTTGGGCCACTCTGCCATAAAGCCCCGACTGGTGGAGGGCTGCAGTGATGGTTGACTTTCTACAACTTTCTCCCATCTCCCGACTGCATCTCTGAGCTCAGCCACAGTGATCTTTGGGTTCTTCTTTACCTCTCTCACCAAGGCTCTTCTCCCCCGATAGCTCAGTTTGGCCGGACGGCCAGCTCTAGGAAGGGTTCTGGTCGTCCCAAACGTCTTCCATTTAAGGATTATGGAGGCCACTGTGCTCTTGGGAACCTTAAGTGCAGCAGAAATTTTTTTGTAACCTTGGCCAGATCTGTGCTTTGCCACAATTCTGTCTCTGAGCTCTTCAGGCAGTTCCTTTGACCTCATGATTCTCATTTGCTCTGACATGCACTGTGAGCTGTAAGGTCTTATATAGACAGGTGTGTGGCTTTCCTAATCAAGTCCAATCAGTATAATCAAACACAGCTGGACTCAAATGAAGGTGTAGAACCATCTCAAGGATGATCAGAAGAAATGGACAGCCCCTGAGTTAAATATATGAGTGTCACAGCAAAGGGTCTGAATACTTAGGACCATGTGATATTTCAGTTTTTCTTTTTTAATAAATCTGCAAAAATGTCAGCAATTCTGTGTTTTTCTGTCAATATGGTGTGCTGTGTGTACATTAATGAGGAAAAAAAATTAACTTAAATGATTTTAGCAAATGGCTGCAATATAACAAAGAGTGAAAAATTTAATGGGGTCTGAATACTTTCCGTACCCACTGTATATTAAAAAATTACTACATATTTAATCCCCAGCATATGGAACATTTAAAATATGGAATATTGGATATTAAAAAATATATTATGTATTCAATCCAATTCAATCTTTAGTCATTGCATGCAGTAACCTCAACACAGTAAGACATTTTTTTTTTTAAATGTATCTTTAGGGGTACAACAACTTGCAAGTACCCTTAAAGGGGCACCTTTGTACCTTAATTTGTACTCTTAAAGGTGTATATTAGTATCTTCAAAGAATATTTACTACTATGAACATTGAATATTGAGAGTGAAAAAGCAGTTTTAAGAATGTGATTTTTGGGAGTAGGAAAAAAAAGTACATAATTGTTGCATATAAAACTAACACTAGGTTATTCATAGCTGCTGTTCTCTAAATGATAACTATTTTCTTTGTCTGGTTCTACTTCTCTTATAGTGGTGGACTGAGAAAGGGCTGGAATTTGTCGAAGAGATGAAAGAAAAAGAAAGCTGCTGTGAAAATAATGACATTGCTTCTCAAACAACCAAGTAGTACAATATACTGCAATGCTTCAGATAACCATTACCAGTGCTGTAAATATCTCATCAGTTACATTCATCTCCTGCATTTTAGGTTCAAATCAGCAGTGAAAAGCGTGAATTTGACACCTAATTCTCTGTTCCTTGGCCTCCATGAGACTCACTTGCAGTTTATTGTATGGAAGGAGATGCTGGGCTTTATTAAACAAGGTGAGGACATCAGATATACAAATGTGGACAATATGTAAAAGTGTATAAATGTTTATTAGGCAAATAAACATTTAGCAAATTCACAGTATTGGTATTTGTACACTACTGGTTTCTTATGCTCACCAAGACTGCATTATTTGATTGTAAATACAGTAAAAACATATTTTTGACATTGTGAAATTTTCTGTTTGAATATGTTTTAACTTTGTAACGTTAGAAATGTCTTCATTGTCACTTTTGATAAATGTAATGCATCTTTGCTTTTTAAAAATGTATTACAGTTCCCACATTATGTTATGCAGCTCAAAATATTATGCAGCACAACTAGTTTCAACACTGATTTATTGATTTATTTACTGTATATTGCTGCTGCCACACAGATCTAAAATAAACATGCAATTTATTTCCCAGCTGTTTACCTTCACAGACATAACCGACTGTTTTTTTGTAACTCGTGTGTGTTTTTAACGTAAACTTGTGTGTGAATGAGAACTTAGTTTAGTATTCGCATGCTGTGACAGCCGCTTTCTGTCTGTGTGCTTCGGGTGTGTGCACTCAGAAAACCGTATATCAGAAGTTTAAACTAATATGGTTTAAAACGCATGATTTCAGCGCGATAAACATGATAATCAGAACCAAAACAGATGTTTTTTAGCAGGTACCAGCTGTAAAGGCGCAGCTCTATTCTGGAAAAGGGGGCGGGGAGCAGCAGCTCATTTGGATTTAAAGAGACAGAGCCGAAAAACAGCGTGTTTCTGCTTCCACTCAAAATAGGCATTTTCAAAATGATATAATAAAGGATCTGTGGAGTATTTTGAGCAGAAACTTCTCAGACACATTCTGGGAACACCAGAGACTTATATTACATATTGTAAAAAGGGGCATAATATGTCTCCTTTAATATTAATATTACATTAGAAAACAGTTATTTTAAATTTTAATAATATTACACAATATGAAAGTTTTCACTATATTTTTGATCAAATAAATGCAATATTGGAGAGACTTCTTTCTAAAACATTTCAGAAATAATAATTATTTCCAACTTTTGACTAGCAGTGTATGATAAACCAAGCTGCGTTTGTCTTTCTCTGTTTGTCTTAGTCCCGGATCGTAATGTCATTCATGACTGTCATGATCCATACCTGAGGGTCTCCTCTGATGGACGCAGCGTCATCCGCACATCCAAAAAGGGGATTTTCTTACGCCACAAAGACTACAGGCCTCTGGCCCGGACCCACAAGACCTTCCAGTCAGGACAGCACTACTGGGAGGTGGATGTAGGAGCAAAGATAGACTGGAGTGTAGGCTTCGGTGGTGGGTGTATAAGCAACTTAAACAAGGACATTGGGCTCCACCTTAAGCATGAGCAAGGCTACTACATCAAAGAGTATGAGACAGTGACAGAGATAGATCTGACAATGAAACCACGCAGGATAGGGCTGTACCTGGACTGCGACAGGTGTCAGGTGTGCTTCTATAATGCGGATGACATGACTCTGCTGCACACCTCCACATACCCTTCATCCATCCCTTACTCCCTCAGCCTCTCTCCAGGAGCTTATCTGGCAGGGAAGAATGCTGATCCGCTCACAGTCACCTGGAACTGATCCATCTGGGAAATAATTGGACACTTTAGTAAGATGGTTGTAAGAACTGGTCCATTTATGGTTTTTGAGGTGATATAATAGTGCTTGAGAGAAAATGTATTGGCTGGTGTATTTGCTTGCTCAGTTTGTTAGTGGGTGGTTTGCTTTACTTTTTAAAAAGTATTTGTGACAGGCACTTTAAGCACTAAATTCTGAGAACACAAAAGATCACAAGATTTTTTTGTCGTCCTTTTAGAGCCATTTCTAAAACATTAGAAAAAAATAATTCTTTGGTGAGCCATAATTATAACATAATGCCACAAATTTTTGTTACTAAGTCATAATTATATATTATAACATAGAAAGTCAAATTGTAGACAAAATTATGTCAAAATGATGATATACTAAGCCATAATTATAAGTAAAAGTCGTAATTTTAATGTAATAATTATGACTTTTTTTATCTCATAATTTCAACTTTTTGTTCTAATTCCACCTGTCATAATTATCACTTTTTATGCCATAATTATGACGTATTTATGTCATAACTAAGACTGTTTGTCATAATCATGTTATGTCAAATGACTGTAACTGTCATAATTGTTGTCATAAAGACTAACAATATCATAATGATTGTATCATGTCATAATGACTGTAACAATGTCATAATGACTTTGTCATAATTATGACTTTTTTTGTCATAATTATGTTATGTCATAAAAACTGTAACTATGTCATAATGACTGTTTGTCATAACTATGACTCCCTAGTTTTCAAATTTTGTCAATTTTTATAATATAAATAATCTTGACTTTGTATGATTGTCATCATTTTTGTTTTTTGTCTCATAATGACCTTTATTTGACTTTTTTTTTTTGGTGGAAACCAGCCTTCATTGGAAATAGTCTAGATGCAGAAACCATGATTATAAAGTCACCTTTATTCTTTCAACATTATATAGTAAAAATAATAATTACAGAAAATATTAGTTCATACATATATGTTATGGACTATTGTTTTTTTTTTTGTGATATTCGAAATGATGTAAAATATTAGACTATAATTGTCTAATAATTTTACAAATGTTTCTGTATGTGCCACAAGAGGGCAGTGTTATCAATTGGTATTGAGAAATATTTAAAGTCTCATTTTAATTGGGAAAAATTTACATTGAGAACACATGGATTAGCTCTAGAAATCACGATGTGGGATCAAAATATCTTAATAATGGATATTAGATCTGTCTCTATTAATTACAAACTTGCATAAGGTGGGTTTGATATTATATCCCAAAGTGTGTGTAAGAAGTGAATGCACTTAAGGCATGTGCAAATGCATCACTGTATGTGTAGTTTAGGAATATTATCTGGACAGCTATATGGTCTTGAGGATTGGTAGTGACTAATTTTAGCTTTTAATTTGTTTTTGTTTTTATATATAAGTTGTTTGTTCTGTTGTTGACATCACATTAAACAGATCACTTCAGCCTTATCTCTGCAGAAGTTGTCTCTTTGGAGCTTCTGTTCATCTAGTGACATCTTAATGTGATCTGTGGTATTGCAGCTGACATGTATAAACACTGTATATTTGTGGCCACCACAACATACCTTTTCAGCACCACACACTCTACTTGCACATTGCTTCTTTTAATATTTTATTGGGTATATTTACAAACACCAACATGCATAGAGCTGATTCACAGGGAATTACAGAACTCAAGAGTTGGTACAGTACATAATATGCTTTAAGTGTGCTACCAGCGATGGGCAATACCACAGAGCTACGCAACTCATTACCACACAAGAGATAGATAGAGAGATAGACAAAAAGAACAGATAAAAAGCAGATCAATATTATGGTATATTAACCACAAACAATAAGTACACTATTTTTATAATGCAACATAGCGGTTTCTTTCTCCAGAACATACTAGTGTAATTCAAATGTCACAATTATTAATGCACAGTCATACTGAAAATGACAACTACAAGAACAGAACTAATAATAATGATAATAAATAAAATAAAATAAAAAGTCATGCATCATTGCAGTTTGCCCTGTGAGGTAAGACTATGACACTAAATATGATTTTTTCCATAACGAACCCCTGCTGCTTGCTTCTCAAACCATAAGATTTTATTATATTTTCTTCGTTTTTAAAACAGGGACATTAAAGCTCAAGCCAATTACAAAGCTGACTTCTCAAGCAGTTATATCTCAGATTGTGTTTTCTCCTAAACTATATTCTAAAAACTATACCAGCTGTCTCTTGACATACTCATACATACATAAATCCTATACATTAATTTTCAGTTGTAAGATTCATACTTATATATGTATCAGTGTGAACTAGTTACTGCTACTGTAGCCCACTGATGTTTTGCTATTGGTTGGAATAATCCAGAAGGCATATCATTACGTGGTGTGATGGGCAAAGCTGTGCTCCATGCGGACTGGCACACTAACGTCACAAGAGTAATCTTTCATTTGTCTGAATATATTTTTGAGCAGTGCCAAGTCAAGAGGCTTGACAAAAATTCATACTACACACGAGCATTCAACTGTGAGAAACACAGAGGGCCAATTAATGAACGAGAATAAGCAAGCACTTCTTTCTAAAACATTTCAGAAATAATAATTATTTCCAACTTTTGACTAGCAGTGTATGATAAACCAAGCTGCGTTTGTCTTTCTCTGTTTGTCTTAGTCCCGGATCGTAATGTCATTCATGACTGTCATGATCCATACCTGAGGGTCTCCTCTGATGGACGCAGCGTCATCCGCACATCCAAAAAGGGGATTTTCTTACGCCACAAAGACTACAGGCCTCTGGCCCGGACCCACAAGACCTTCCAGTCAGGACAGCACTACTGGGAGGTGGATGTAGGAGCAAAGATAGACTGGAGTGTAGGCTTCGGTGGTGGGTGTATAAGCAACTTAAACAAGGACATTGGGCTCCACCTTAAGCATGAGCAAGGCTACTACATCAAAGAGTATGAGACAGTGACAGAGATAGATCTGACAATGAAACCACGCAGGATAGGGCTGTACCTGGACTGCGACAGGTGTCAGGTGTGCTTCTATAATGCGGATGACATGACTCTGCTGCACACCTCCACATACCCTTCATCCATCCCTTACTCCCTCAGCCTCTCTCCAGGAGCTTATCTGGCAGGGAAGAATGCTGATCCGCTCACAGTCACCTGGAACTGATCCATCTGGGAAATAATTGGACACTTTAGTAAGATGGTTGTAAGAACTGGTCCATTTATGGTTTTTGAGGTGATATAATAGTGCTTGAGAGAAAATGTATTGGCTGGTGTATTTGCTTGCTCAGTTTGTTAGTGGGTGGTTTGCTTTACTTTTTAAAAAGTATTTGTGACAGGCACTTTAAGCACTAAATTCTGAGAACACAAAAGATCACAAGATTTTTTTGTCGTCCTTTTAGAGCCATTTCTAAAACATTAGAAAAAAATAATTCTTTGGTGAGCCATAATTATAACATAATGCCACAAATTTTTGTTACTAAGTCATAATTATATATTATAACATAGAAAGTCAAATTGATGACAAAATTATGTCAAAATGATGATATACTAAGCCATAATTATAAGTAAAAGTCGTAATTTTAATGTAATAATTATGACTTTTTTATCTCATAATTTCAACTTTTTGTTCTAATTCCACCTGTCATAATTATCACTTTTTATGCCATAATTACGATGTATTTATGTCATAACTAAGACTGTTTGTCATAATCATGTTATGTCAAATGACTGTAACTGTCATAATTGTGTTATGTCATAAAGACTAACAATATCATAATGATTGTATCATGTCATAATGACTGTAACAATGTCATAATGACTTTGTCATAATTATGACTTTTTTTGTCATAATTATGTTATGTCATAAAAACTGTAACTATGTCATAATGACTGTTTGTCATAACTATGACTCCCTAGTTTTCAAATTTTGTCAATTTTTATAATATAAATAATCTTGACTTTGTATGATTGTCATAATTTTTGTTTTTTGTCTCATAATGACCTTTTATGTGACTTTTTTTTTTTGGTGGAAACCAGCCTTCATTGGAAATAGTCTAGATGCAGAAACCATGATTATAAAGTCACCTTTATTCTTTCAACATTATATAGTAAAAATAATAATTACAGAAAATATTAGTTCATACATATATGTTATTGACTATTGTTTTTTTTTTGTGATATTCGAAATGATGTAAAATATTAGACTATAATTGTCTAATAATTTTACAAATGTTTCTGTATGTGCCACAAGAGGGCAGTGTTATCAATTGGTATTGAGAAATATTTAAAGTCTCATTTTAATTGGGAAAAATTTACATTGAGAACACATGGATTAGCTCTAGAAATCACGATGTGGGATCAAAATATCTTAATAATGGATATTAGATCTGTCTCTATTAATTACAAACTTGCATAAGGTGGGTTTGATATTATATCCCAAAGTGTGTGTAAGAAGTGAATGCACTTAAGGCATGTGCAAATGCATCACTGTATGTGTAGTTTAGGAATATTATCTGGACAGCTATATGGTCTTGAGGATTGGTAGTGACTAATTTTAGCTTTTAATTTGTTTTTGTTTTTATATATAAGTTGTTTGTTCTGTTGTTGACATCACATTAAACAGATCACTTCAGCCTTATCTCTGCAGAAGTTGTCTCTTTGGAGCTTCTGTTCATCTAGTGACATCTTAATGTGATCTGTGGTATTGCAGCTGACATGTATAAACACTGTATATTTGTGGCCACCACAACATACCTTTTCAGCACCACACACTCTACTTGCACATTGCTTCTTTTAATATTTTATTGGGTATATTTACAAACACCAACATGCATAGAGCTGATTCACAGGGAATTACAGAACTCAAGAGTTGGTACAGTACATAATATGCTTTAAGTGTGCTACCAGCGATGGGCAATACCACAGAGCTACGCAACTCATTACCACACAAGAGATAGATAGAGAGATAGACAAAAAGAACAGATAAAAAGCAGATCAATATTATGGTATATTAACCACAAACAATAAGTACACTATTTTTATAATGCAACATAGCGGTTTCTTTCTCCAGAACATACTAGTGTAATTCAAATGTCACAATTATTAATGCACAGTCATACTGAAAATGACAACTACAAGAACAGAACTAATAATAATGATAATAAATAAAATAAAATAAAAAGTCATGCATCATTGCAGTTTGCCCTGTGAGGTAAGACTATGACACTAAATATGATTTTTTTTCCATACCGAACCCCTGCTGCTTGCTTCTCAAACCATAAGATTTTATTATATTTTCTTCGTTTTTAAAACAGGGACATTAAAGCTCAAGCCAATTACAAAGCTGACTTCTCAAGCAGTTATATCTCAGATTGTGTTTTCTCCTAAACTATATTCTAAAAACTATACCAGCTGTCTCTTGACATACTCATACATACATAAATCCTATACATTAATTTTCAGTTGTAAGATTCATACTTATATATGTATCAGTGTGAACTAGTTACTGCTACTGTAGCCCACTGATGTTTTGCTATTGGTTGGAATAATCCAGAAGGCATATCATTACGTGGTGTGATGGGCAAAGCTGTGCTCCATGCGGACTGGCACACTAACGTCACAAGAGTAATCTTTCATTTGTCTGAATATATTTTTGAGCAGTGCCAAGTCAAGAGGCTTGACAAAAATTCATACTACACACGAGCATTCAACTGTGAGAAACACAGAGGGCCAATTAATGAACGAGAATAAGCAAGCTCTATTTCAAACCCCCTTTCCCACTACAGCCACTAAAATCCTGGCCCATTCCTTCAGCATGAAGCGTTTGTAGTTTGAGCGAATGTATCCGTGCTCACAAAGAAGTTGTATTGATGATTACCTGACATTTGCTACACACATTCATACACATTCATGCAGGTGTAGTATGTAAACCCCTGATTCAAAGCTTTATTCGGATGCAGAATATCCATTCAACGAAAATCATGAATGCTATCAATCATATACGGTTTCCCCAGCAACAAGCCTCATAAACAGTACAGTACAGAGTATGCATAGTCACTATCAAGCTCATGGTGATACAGATCTTACCACAGTAGCCATCACACTGTAAGAAATAGAAAAGAATCATCTACACACTACCACTCTAATATATTTGACTGTTACCATTGACAGTTACAATAAGAAGAAGAAGAAGAAGAAGAATGTCGATCTTCAAACAAAATGTTAGTTTTTTTTCTGGTGAGATAAAAGTGTGTATATAAGGACATTTTCAGGCAATACCAAGAGTTCATTTAATTATGAGTTAACCAAGAGTTAATTGTTGGTGTACAATTTAGTACAACAAAGTATTAATATTATGAGGAATAAATTATTTTGAATTGTCAAGCAGTTCGTTTTTAGACTGATTAGCCAGTAATTCCTTATTAAATAGCTCAATAATAATAAAACAAAATACCAAAAACATTAATTGTATAATAAATGAAAGAGTTAACTGGAGTAAATATGTCATTTATTCACTAATGCAGCCCCAAAATAACCAAAACTCATGCCTTTGCAGTCATGAAGTCTTCCTCGACTTTACAACACATGGCTGGGCTGATGATATGATATGAAGGGGTTTTACACACAGTTGCGGATGAAATTAAGTCGCATAAGCATATTGGTTGTTTAGTAGACTTAAAATGATAATGAAATGCTGTTTTACATTTTACAATGAGCTTTTTAAGTAAGATTCCGGTTTGTTATGGCAACACCTAATAATGTTAAACTCGATTCTTATTCGTTACCCATTTCGATTTCTTGTTTATCTGTCTATCTATCTTTGTAAAATCGAAATATATATATTTATGATTTATACAGTAATTTTGTTTCCAATATAATCACAGAAAATATTCCAGACATCACAAACCAGGCAACGAGGGTCAGAGATAAACAGATAAACACGTAACACAGCTACTAATAACTACATCTATATATGGTCTTTTTCCTTATACATTATACACCCCTGATATTCTTTCACACAAACACACAGGCAGAATTAAAGATAAGTCACATGATAAGTGAAGCATAACCAATGGGAACAAGGCCTTCCTTGTGACCTTGACGACATCGAATCCAATCGTAGTCCACGCCTCCCAACAGAACAAGCTCCTCCCCCTTATTGAAGCTCAGCTCTGCTCCAGTGCCTGTGTGGTCACACAGAGTTCTGACCATCCTGATGAATCAGAACACAAGACTCAGCACACTGCTGATAGTAAAAGCTTCAGAGACTCTTTTCAGAGACTGCTTTATGGGTCAACATATTAAACTGTCAAGATGAATGTAACAGTGGTAAAAGTTAATAGCATATTTTGCTCACATATTGTATACTTGTGGGTGCACACATAATTATAAACACTTAAAACATTACTTTAAAATAATTTAAATATTACAAGTAAGAAGTTTTTTTTTGTAATATCATGATTATTAATGTATAAATATTATTAAATTTTTGGCACCACATTTTACAATGTTAACTAACCTTGGCTTGTCATAAAAAGTTGAACACACAGCAGGGTCCAGTCTATGATATTATTTCTTTTTTTGCATTTTTCGGGATGCTTGTTGGTTTTTATGACTTTAAGTTTACAAAACTGTTTTCAAATATTATAAGCCATAAAGTGGTTTTGCTAAAATCTTTTTTCTACGAAATAATAAAGATCGCCAAACTTCTGAATAAGATTTTTTTTTCAATAATATAATTCTTTTAATGAGGCTTTTTTTTTTTACTTCAATTTGACATAAGGACAGCTGCTTTAGCCTGACATTTTCTACTTTATACCCTAATGAATATTTATGGATTTTATTTCAGAAATGTGTGTTTTGCAAATAAATAAATAAATACATAAATAAACAAATAAATTTAAAATAAAAAAATTTAAGAAATGTATTCAAGCCATTGCATGTTTGAATCAATTTTTATTTAAAAAAAATTTATTTAAATTTTTTTTCTGAATAAATTAATAGACAAAAACTAACATTGTGTCATTGACCTAAATAACCACAAGCCCTTAAAAAAGCAATTTATTTTTTCAGGAAAAGGTCTGAACATTATTCTCATAAAATAGATAAATGTAAATCTGTTAAGAATATGAATAATCTAACAGAAACTTTACCTCAGGGGCTTTGGCTGATCTCTGGTTTCGTTAATCTTTTCGTTTTCATCTTCCTCCTTATCTTTGCTTCTCTGGGGCTCTCTCTTCTCAGGCGGAGAACCCTGGCCAAGATTAACTAAGCGGGAAAGGACGGATACGCCTGGCGAGAGCCACTGAGATGGGCGCCTACAGTATGAAAGAGGATAAAAAGATACTTCACATAAATAAACCTGACAAATCTGAAATATACTAAACTGACATTAAAAAAAACAATCAAACCTGCTTGTTGGTGGGTTGTTGGGGCTCTTAGAAGCTCCAAATAGCCGTCCCAGATCCCAGGGAACAGCAGCTTCACTATCCCTCAAGAAAAGGTCGTCTCTTGGTTGCTGCCTGTTTTCATCTGGATTTTTTAGGTTCAGTGAGAAGCCAGTCTTGAAGTCGTCTGGTGAGTTTGGACCTTTAACAACCTCTGTGGTGGTGGCCAATCCAAAGTTCTGCCCTAAACGCTCCCCTAAACGCATTACTGCCCCCCAGCCTTGCTGAAGAGCCTGGCCTGCCTGCTGGGAAATGCTTCCCGCATTAAGAGGTATGGAGATGTCATTCCCTTTAAACCATGATAATGGCGGATTGGCTTCCTCCTTGGTGACGTCTGATGACAGCGAAATTGGATTGCGATAGGCTGACACATCAAGAACATGACTCGTGAGACCTGAATTAGGATTGGTGTCTAAACCCAAACTGCCATGGTCTTGTTCTAACACGCTTCCAAGACGACCTCCTTGGAAAAGCCCCTTGGGTGATAAGTGGAAGCTGAAGTCTTCCTTTGGTGGGCTATATATCTCAGATGTGTGACTGGCTGGGGTGAGAGTTGGGGAGGAGGGGTCAAGGTGGTGATGCTGAAACAGCAGGTCGAGGTTAAAGGTCAGAAGAGAGAGAGGCTGCAGTAGGAGGAGAAGCTCCTCAAAAAGAGGCTGGCAAGAAGTAAGTGACAGACGCATGAAGGAAGTGGGCCGGTAATATGTCTCCAACACATCTACGGGAGTGAGGAAAATGAAAAGACAAAAGGTAAAAATTACGATAAAGAAAAATAAATGAGGCCATTTATATTGATCGATTTTTTTTAAATTAATCAAATATAAAAATTAAACAGCATCACTGGTTAAAATAGATCTACCACTGTGATGCTTGATACATTCTATCAATTATTTGTTATCAAATAAACCTATATAATTACATTTTATTGCGTAATGGAAAAGGGCATTTTAGTCATTTAGTTTCATCTCAACAGGTCATTCAGGAGTCTTGCTGTTTTTTAGAGCCCATTTTGATTGATGCTAAAATCTTCACCAAAAAAAAAAAACTACTTGGGTTCAAAGGATCGCATGCCTTTTACATGTATTATACATACAAATTTTGTTACTATTTTGTTTGTTATTATTCAATTTAAGATTGAAAGCAGTCATGGGAAAGTTGAGTTTGATATTGCTCAATCTATGTTGTAAAATCCAGCTTGGGCTGATAAATGTGTTTTGCAACATGGTAGCTGATCTAACCTGGTCATTAGAGAGTTTAAGATGATCAACCACCCACCATGTTTGAAAAAAATTGCTCGATCACCTGAAGCTGGTTAT
The DNA here is from genome assembly GCF_001515645.1 of Sinocyclocheilus grahami. NCBI lineage: Eukaryota > Metazoa > Chordata > Actinopteri > Cypriniformes > Cyprinidae > Sinocyclocheilus > Sinocyclocheilus grahami. The sequence continues at coordinate 998,380 of NW_015505430.1, read as the reverse complement.
ACTACTTGTTAACTGGTTTGTTGCCAGTTCAAGATGGTCCACTAGCTGCCATTGTTCCAAAAACTAGCTTCCAGCAAGGACCATTGGAGAACAACAGTAAATATGAACACTTACCACTGCAGGACAGCAGATGTGAAAGCCAGTAATCCAGGAGCTTGACACTGCATGACAGATTAGTAGAAGAAAAGAATAAATCAATGGAGAATAAAAATAGGGACAATCAATATATCGTCAATAAAACCATCTTTTGGACTGAGGAAAGTTCTGGCTTACTTGAGAAGGCCAAACAGGAATGCGTTGAACTTGTGTCTGCTCTGCCTAAGCTGAGGAAGCCCTGCTACTTTAGTCTGGAGGCTGTGCAAAGCCTGTGTGCTCGGGCCTAAAGGACCACAATAAATGACCATTTTTAAAAGATCCACGTAAGTCACAAGCAAATGATTGATTATTTTAAAATGCTAGGAAAGGCAACAGAATGAATGTGTACCATGGTGAACAAAGTATTGAAATCGTGATAATGCTACAGGAAACATGAGACAATGGAAATGCTACTCAGAGAGAAATCCCAGGAATATTTAAAGATTGGAAGTATGACAGAGATGGGTGAGTCAATTCTGCAGGGATTCACGGTGCCAGAAAATAAAAGACCGAAACAAGTGTGAGGATGAGAGATAGAAAAAGAGAGGTAGAATATAAAATGAGATATTTAATGAAGTTAATTGTCTTGTATGCCAGGTCCAGATGTATTATACCTGGTTTGGTGGAGGCCTGAACCAATCCCCAGGGTGAATTTGGCCTTCTGCCTGCAATGAGGTCACTCTGGTGGGGCTTGAATCCATCAGAAAGCAGGTTGCTCAGGGCTGGGCAAAGGCACTGCAGTACCAGACGACCCAGAGAGGGATTTACACGGCTGTCTCCAGAAAGAGTCTGTCAACAGAGGTCAAAAAAAGGGCAATGGGAGATAGGCAGACGAGAGGGGGAGAGAGACGGAGAGGAAAAAAAATAAAAATGTGCAAAGCAATGGAGAAAAAGATATAGGGTATATAAGTGTTTAAAATAAATAAAAGAGGTAGAAAAGAGGGAATATGAAAATAGGTGAAAATAGGTGGAATATGAAAAAGAGGTGAAAATAAGTTATTCGCAAAGTTCATGTTTATGAACACTGAAGTACCTTATCTACTGAGTGAAACTGGAGAAAGAAAAAGGAAGAGATAAGCCAAGTGCATGGAAGTGGCATGAAGAGAGAGGGAAAAACAGGTATGATTTACTAATTCTATTAATGTTAAATTTTTCTTTTCTGTGGGAATGTTTATATTAAACTAAAGTGGAGTTAAAATGCCAAGTTTGAGAACAAACAAAACTGACCTTCTGTACAACAGTCCTGGACAAACCGAACTGAGCCAAAATGGCTTCCACTGCCACACTTACTGAATTGACAAGAGCTGTGAGACGAAACACATAAAATGTCGACAATTATTTACAAAAGCAAAATAAAAACAAATGTGAACCAACAATTTGGGAGGTATACTATTCTGTATTACTTTTCTTTTCTTGCAGGCAGGCAGAAGACAGCCCTTCAGCACTCAGTGAGGGCCTCACATCTTCTCCCATCCAGGCGACGTTCTTCTGCTCAGAGCCAGCAAATGAGAAGCTACGAACAGCTATTAGGAGGGAAAGACAGCAGGGTGGGGATAGAAACTCGATTAACAGAAGATAATGTATTACAGTTGATCTTGAGCCAATCCAGTGCAGTACATGACAGCAGCTCGTGAGGAACGTGTAAAGATCCGATACAAATATTAATGAATAAATTATGAAATATATTTATTCATTTCAGTCATATTTGGGTTTGTCACATCACATGCAAAAGCAAAACATGCTGAGCAGCATAAAAAAGAAACACTAATGCCTTTAAAATCAACAAAAATATATTGTAAGTGTCGGGGTGAAAAATAAAATAAAATAAAATAAAATAAAAAAGCATAGCCATAAACAAAAAAAAAGGTTAAATAAGAGCAATAAGCATATTTATATAAAATAATCAATTCAAATTAAAATTTTTAAATATTGTACACTCATAAACACAAAGACATTTTCAAAAAGTTTAAAAGAGCAATAGGTATATTTATAGAAAAATAATTAACTTACATAATTTATAATCAAAAATTTCAAGCAAACAAAAATGAACTAACAGTTGAACAGCAAAAAAATAAAATAAACCACATATTATCATTTTTAAGAAACAGGTCTGATGCCATCATGCAACAGAGACATCCACATATTTCACACTGTCACAGACACAGACAGTGCAACAATATCCACAGGATATGAATGGAGGAGACACAACGACAAACAGACATGGTGCTTTACAATCGAAGAAAGTGGAAAGAAGTGGAGGAAAGTGAGAGAAATGAGAATGCACTGATCTCTTACTCAAAGTGAGCGGTGGTGGACTCTGCTGAGAGTGAAGTATGGGGACCGACGGCTCCCGCAGAGGGGCTTGATCAGGGGGAGTGTACAGATAAGGGTAGTAAAGGGGGGCGGCAAGGGCAGGAAGGGTGTGACAGCGAGGGAACAGGGGTGAACAGAGACGGGCAACATCTGTGCCTGGAACTGGAGGCCCGGACCTATGGGGAGGTGAGATCGCTCCAACAGGGGACAGCCGTGGGGGGGCGCCTTTATGCAAGGGGCAGTTTTTGGGGTGATAAAGGTAGTAAGCAGGGAAAGATACAAGATGCTGTTTGTTCTGTGTTGTGTTTTCATTGCTGTTTTGGTCCAAAAATGGGTTGATTGGTGGTTTTGAGTCATCAATGTTGTCGGAGTTCAAATCAAACAGCAAGTTGGCATCTTTATAACTGTTTTTGTTCACATAGCTCCGATTTTTGAGGTTTCGCATAGTTATGTAAGTTTGCATATCAATATTTTTGTATGGCGTTATGTCGCCCTCAGTGAGAGTGTTAATGTCAGTTGGTGGTTCAGGGTCAGTTAACAGCTTCAGGCTACTTCTTGTGTATCTGGCATCACTGTAAAGTGAATCATCATTTCTGATTGAATCTACTCCACTGTTATGTAGACAGAAGCTGTTTCTTGTGCTGTCAGGATCATGCCCACAGTCTAGGAAGCTGTCAGCATGATTACAGCGGTGGTACAGAGAATCCATGTTACCATTGAGATCATTCTCTTGTTTACAGAACAAAAACGTATTGTTTTCTGGGCCAGCACAGTACAGGGAGTCAGTATAGTCATCTTTGATGCAGTCAAAAGTGGAATTTATGCATAACGGGTTTGAGATGTTTATGGAACCCTCACAACGGGTCACGGCACGATCCCTGTTAGTGTCAGTGTGGTAAAACTGTGAGGCTTGTGACAGGGGAGCAGAGTGCAGGTAATAAGGTGAAGTCGAGGAGAGGGACAAGGGAGGTGAGGACACTTTTACAGTTATTATGGGTACGGGGTGAATAATTATGAGATTATAACAATGGAGGAGATTCAGAATTGAAAGGATGGGCAGAATGGTAAAACAGCAAACAGTGAAGAAAGAGGGAGAAAAAGAGAGAATGGAAAAATGTTAGTGTCATTTAGAAGAAGAGAGAATGCACTTAGATATGATGAAACAAATGATAGAGAACTCCTTCAAACATTCAATATGCTGTATGTAAAGAGCATTTTCTGTTACAATAATCATACAAACACTAGAACACAGCACAACATGCCACAGTGCATGGGGAAAATATGTATATAATTCATTGTCTAAAGATGTGAATTTAGATCATAATAATACATTTTATCTGGACAGCACATTTTATGACGCTCATGGTGTTTCACAGGTCAGAACATTCAAAACATTTTGAAAAAGTGAAAGCCTAACTATTTTTGCCTAAATAGGTTAATAGTAAATAACATAATAGTAAATACAAATCCATAAAAACTAATCAGTCAAGTACTCAAATTTCCTTCTTATAACTGTACGGAGTGCCACACCTTTGTAACTTTTCTGTGCTGTTTTTTTAATTACTAACACACACACACACACACACACACACACACACACACACAATTTTCAGTATATAGTGTGCAGAACCTAATAGCACTTTATCTGATGATCCCTCAAAATTCGACCGTTTGCAGGAAAGCAATTTCTCTCTAGGATCACGTTTCACCTACAATGGCAACTTTGCCTTGAAAGACAAGCTACAAGGCCTAACTGTCTTTTTCAAGTCTTTTGGATCTAGAACACTGGCATGCACCTTCTGATATAATAGATTGCATGTTGCATTTCAATGGATTATGCTGATCAAGTGTTATAAAATTGAACCATCCAATTGAATCCCATTCAGTCAAAAAGTGTACATTTTCATCATACAGTACATATCTCTAGATCATTATGATTTACACACATAAAAACCATTCTACTTTACCTTAGCTTGCCAGATATCTCCCTCTCTCAAACGAAGTCAGTTTGACTCAGCACTTCCTGTTTCCCTGTTGCTGTATTGTGATTGGTGTAAAGGTCTGAGTCACACCTTTTTTACACTTAAAGGCCTAAGGTCATGTTCTTGAGCTAACTGACACAGCCAGAAATGTGAGCGATGAAGGGTGTAAAGATTCACTAAACAGATATACACAACTTGAAGATCTAAACACCAAAGTTAAATTCATGAATACGAATATCCATGAATACGATGAATAGTACTTATATTGCCAAAGCATGGGTTAGTAGAGTTGAATGATGTGTTCAACTTGTAAACAGAAATGAGGACTCCCTCAAATGTATTTGCAATTTACAGGCACATTAGAGGCCATTTATATCTGAAGTCAAAAGTGAAGTAACCTGATCCAAGCAAATTTGCCTTTTCCATTTGGCAGATATAGTGCAGAAAGGAGCAGAGCAAAAGAGAAATGGCAAATTGAAAATAATGAGATGAGAGAATAACAAGCATAGGAGTATCAATTTAATAATAGGAGACAACAAGGCATGTCAGAAAAATGGCAAAGCAAGGTGAGGGAGAGAGGTGTGGGGTGTGCATCATGACTTTTGTATGAGACAATATTTGTGATAGTAATATAATTTTAAAGTTTTGAAATGTCAGTGCATTTGACTTAACTTCAAAAGTCAATTTAAAACGAGACTTTAATACTACTGACTGAAAAATAGGAAGGTTGACAGTGAAAAGTATGATATATAATGTGTGCCAGCCAGGGCAAAGGAAGAGAGGGTGAGAGAAAAAGGGAATTAGCCTGCTTAGCCTGAGAGGATGAATAATTAAAAAGCTTTGTGACATCATGAGAAACAACACAACATTAAGCCTGCTGCATTCTGAAATTCCCTCCAGTCTTGCTCTGCTGATTCATCTGCCCATCTGCCTGCGTGACTCTCATCTTGGCTCACCACTTTCCATGTCATCAGACTGCTGTTCTTTTACTTTCTCCTATTCCACTGAATTGGCACTGTTTTATTGTGTGGATGAACTCTCTAAGACAAAACAGGTCAGAGAAACAACTATATTTATGAAATACAACTTTACCTGCTGTCCTGGTTTCCAAAGTCCATGCTCCATCTGCCATTCCCCTAACTTCCACTTTATCTTCATCATCCATATTCTTGGTGTGAACAGCTTTATCTCTTTCATCCCAAATAGTCCTTAGACTGCCTTCACTTACTGAACAGCCAATTTGTTGGGACACTTTGGGTTCTGCTGGGCAATCTTCTTGTTTATTCAGGCGGCACATTTCCCTAAAGAGGGACAATGAGGCAGGAGTGGGTGGTGGCAGAAGAAATGAGGCTTGTGCTTGGGAAGTATATTCCCAGCCATCCCCGTCAATCTTTTCTCTTCTCCATTTGAGGTTGTACAGGAAATCAGGCTCTGGGGTGATAACAGTTGGATCAGGTTCTGGTTCAATATGAGCTGGTGGGTAGCTCTGTTTACTTCTGTTGCGTAACTCTTTAAAAGTTGTGACTTTTGAGCCTGACGTTGAAGTTGGGCCTTTTTGCAACATGGCATCATTCGACGATTTTCGCATCTCAAGAGGTGGTGACTCTGTATCTGGGGTGAAGGCTATCAGCCAGTCAAATCTGTCAGGGCGAGATGCATTGGTAGGTAGAGTGCATGGCTTGAGAGGAGGAAGTTCAGAAGGACTGGAGGCAATTGGTGGACAAGGGGGCAATGGTCGTGGAGGTGGAGGAGGAGGGGTATCTAAAATCATTGAAGAATAATCAAAACTCCCAAAGCTAACATTTGGGATGTTTGTACTGCTACGATCAGTGCTGTAATATGAGTTGGGAGATAAGCTGACATTGGATCCTAAACCACAGCTGCAGCTATGATTACAGTGTCCACCATTTCTCTTACGTCGTCTTGCCATTTCTGTGAAGGATGTTGTCCTGTTTGCTTCCTTCTGTTCATCTTTAGAAACCTCCTTTTCACTGAGAGTATCTAATTCCTTTACACCTGTAGACCTGTCTTTCCCAAATTCTCCTCTCAATCTGGAATACCCCTTATCTACACCTTCTTCCTTGTGTGTCCTGTTTACACTGATTTCTCCAATCTGAGAGACATCAGACATCAGCTGTTGCTCATTCTCCAGGACAACATCTACACAGACACCCAACTCGGGACTAAATTTGAGCAATTCAGCTTGGGTGAGGCCTGCTAGTGCAAGCAACTTTCGGATTTCCACATCCAGAGCATGAAAAGATGGAGGTGGCGGGAGTGATGGTGGAGGTGGAATAGCTGGAGGAGAGGACATCGCAGGTGGAGGTGGCAATGGAGGAGGTCTGGATGTTGGCGGTGGAAGGGACAGAGGTGTCTTTTCTCTTTTAAGCTCAGCAAGTCTCTGAGCCTCTAGACGGGCTTTATGACGTCTTCTTGGAGGAGGAATTGGTGGTGTGGGGGAGGTGAGAGCAGGTCTGTCTGTATTTAGGGTGAAGTAGGGCACAGGCTGTGATGGAGGTGGAGGAAGGGCAGGAGGTTTCAGGGGTGGGGGTGAGGATGACAGCACAGGTAAGGCAGGGACAGGGATACTTGTTACATCATTGGTGGATGAGACTGAGAAGACATGTTGTCCGCTGATGTTCTCGTAAGTGTGTGATTCTGGATGGGCACTCACATGCCTCGTTGGAGGTTTCGGGGGCCGAGGAGGAGGATCCAATGGTGATGAAGCAAGTGAATCAGAGGCAGGAGTTTCATCAAGGTCAGAAGGAGCTGTCAGATCTACCCCTGCATCAGAAAATTCCTGGGATTCACTTGATTTGTTGCTTTTATACAACTTCCATGGAATTTCAATGTTGCCCATTTCATCCAAAACTCCAGTGATATCCTCATCGTCAAAGTCTAACCCTTCCTCCTGAAGCTTCACAAGATAAGCCAACTTTACCTCTTTGTTAACCCTCTGAAGCTTCTGCTGGTGATCCAATCTATCTCTGACAATCAGCTCACCATCCAGTTTCCAGCGTGCCAGCCTAACAATGCGGTAGAACAGATCCATTTTTCCCAACTCTTCTATGGAGTCTAAAAAATGGAGGAGATCCACTTTAAGACATTTTCCTTCTTCTGATCCCTTGCTGTCTATATAGTCAGAGGACGGAGAGCACGGGGCTGAGGGAAAGCCTTCATCAGAAGAGCAAGGCGATCTTGCAGAAGTGTTGAGATCCAATGGTAAGACACTGGACTGAAAGGCAGGGCCTTTAGACGATGGATAGCATTCAGTTGCCTCTTGGTCCTGTGATGACAATGAAAATGTATCAGGGCAGTCACACTCCAGATCTGAGCAGCTGCTGATGGATGTGGATGAAGATGAGGTAGAAGATGTGAGGGAGAAGTCCAGCATGGATTCTGGACAGTTGCAGCAAGAAGGGACAAGAGTATCATCATCTTCATCGTCATCATCTTCACCATCTTCACCATTACAATTGCCGTTGCCATTCTCATCAACATTAGCAATCACATTTACACTACAGTCATCGTTTTTGCGCTGACCACCCTCTTTTTCATCCACACTGCCATTTTCCTCCTCTCTCTCCTCCACTGGGATGACATGAGGTTGTTTTACTTCTGGCTTACACTCATCTTCTTTGATGTCTTGTTTTGGAACTGCCAATTCCTTCTGTGGAGGTGGAGGTGGCTGCTTCATTTGTTGCCTAATGTTTACAGTGTTATTGTTGTTATGGTTGTGATTAAAAAGGCTGTTGATATCCTGAGGTGAATGGCCATCACAACACAGACAAGGTAGGCTGGGCTCATTACAGTTTGGATCCACAGCTGGGACTAGGTTTGAAACAGTGTGTCCACTTTTTGGTTTTGAGATTGCTGGTATTGCGTGAGCACCATTCTTCTGTGGCCGCACCAGTTTGGATTGAACCACAGGGGCTCGTGCACCTTGACCAGGGCCCTTTAACCTGGAAGATTCAGGTGGTCCTCGAGTGCCACGACGAGGGGATGAAGATGCCATGTTCATGATTTTGTCCTCCTTCTTAGCCCCTTGGCTTGGTTTTACCTCTGTGCGCCTACTGTCAAACCTGCGGGACCGTGGGGGCACAGAGGGACGAGAGGAGGGGTGCATGGTGGAATAGTTTTTATGTCCTTATTATTATTCTGGTGTTTTTCTAAGGGGTTTGTAAACATATGGGGTCACATCTTGTATCTAGTTAGTACCTGAAATATTAAGAAAGACAGATTTTGTTTAGAAACACAACATTTTACCACCTTGAGAAATTGGACAAAACAAATGTTAGCATCACTTGGTAAATTGCATAAAGTAGCACTTCTCTGCTGCTCCTGGACTGATATTGAACATCAAAAGTATTTCCAGTTTCTCAGCGCATAACAATGTATACACTATTCACTGTATACACTAAATGTATGCACTACATTACTGAAACATGTGTACCTATTGTACATACCAGCTTTTATAAAGAAACTGCTTGGACGCTCAGTACTACTATTCAATTGTTTTTCTAATAAACAATATACAATTTTAATAATAATTATATTAATAATAATTTCAATAATAATGCTATATATAACAGTATTTCATTTAGGCATATTATTTCAGTATTATTAAAATATTACTTGTAAGGGTAAAGAAAAAATGGCTACTTAATATTTGCCAACTAACAGTTATATTCAGAGCTTGGCATCTTCTCAGTCTTTTTAAGTCTTTTAATGCATTTAACCAAGCCATGATGACCTCAGATAAGAACACATTTGTATTTACTTGGGAAATTTGTACATTATTTAGACAATACTCTACGTAAAAATATTCTCACACCCATAAGAGAGAGAACAAAATTATTATAGCCTACATATGAGCAAATCAACACGTCCTTAACATATCCAGAAATCTCTATATTCCACTATACAAACTCTGTGCCTTTTCTCTGCAAGAGGCAAGTGGAGCAGAAAATCATAGCAATGACTAACGCTGTTTTTGCTCTTCATGAACAACACCGTGGGCAATGCACTGCTCGCGCCCAATGTCCTTGGATACAGAGGATGTAAATCTAGGCCTAGCGCGCGTTTAGTAAATAAACTCATGATTGATATAAATATAATATTTGAACATCACGTAATCTAAGACGCCGTTGTGTATTATTTATTTGGTGGCTAATATATTAAATATGTATATAGAGTATTTAAATGATCTAATAAGATGTGATTACGCCTCCTCTGTAGACTTTAATGGATCTGTATCAATAATTTCACATTAAGAACGTATCGGTTTTTGATATATCTTCGACTAACTTACCTTATAAACAAAACAACAGATTCATCAGCAAAATCCGGCAATAAAACAAAACGCACACAAAATCCAGCAGACAAAATGTAATACGAGCAAAATTACCTAATTTCCAGAAGGATATAAAGGACGCGTTCGTCTTGATCTCGATCTCTATTCCATGATCGCACAAGCCATGACTCTGAAATTATTATACGCCGTTCTTCTCTTTCCTCCTGTGTATCGCTCCGTCATCCACCCTTCCCTTCCCCTCCTCTCTGCTCTGCTCTCATCCCATCCTCGAGACCACACCCCTCAGCAGCATCTCTCCTCTGCCCGGACCAAACCGAGAGCAGCGAGCCTGCAAAACTGCCCTTGCACACACTCATTCAAACACCTCCTCACACAAAAAGTGCATGGTAAAAGAATGTTGATCAGATTTCTTTATTAAAAGCACATTGCTCGTCTTTCTATAATCCAAATTTACAGCAATTATGGCGATTGATGAATAACCGGATAGGTGAGACAGACATTCTGGTATAGTGTATAATGTACAGTACAACCTAACGTGACAGGTTTCACAAAAAAGGATCCTGAAAGTGTCACTGTGTTCTGCATGGGCAGATATTTTATCTAGGTTTTCTTTGCTTATTTGTCTTATTCAGTGTTGGGGGTATAACGCATTACAAGTAACGCGAGTTACATAATCAGATTACTTTTTTCAAGTAACTAGTAAAGTAACGCATTACTTTTTAAGTTACAAGAGAATATCTGAGTTACTTTTTCAACTAAGTAAAGCAAGTTACTTTTTTTTTTTAATTTATTGATTGACGGCTCTCCTGTCCCCATGTTGAGAAATCAGATGTTACTGTAGTTCAAAATAAATATGAATATGCATTCATTCATCTCACTCAAGAAACAAAAAAAAACACAGATTCAGTATTCCTCAAAATGAATAAAAATAATGCAACTCAGAATATGACGCAAACCTGCAATAATTAAATGTTAAACAACACAAATATCCTTTATGTATTTAATCCCATTCTATTAACCAATGTCTTTGCTTCTGACCTTCGATGATTCCATTCAACCATACTAATAAGCAAAAATTACTCTAGACAAACATTTGTGTCTTTTTTTATTGCTGAAGTGTGTTGAAATTTCTTCTTCTGCATTCTACTGTACGGACGTAAATGTACTTTCCCTTCAGCCTGAGGCTTATTCATTTCACTTTTGGTGTGAAAAGGCTTTTATATTTGCCAAAAATATAACTTTTTTATTTTAAAAACGAACAAGCAAGCCCTGTCCAGATTTAAAAAGTAAAGCAACACATTACTTTCCATAAAAAGTAACGTAATTAGTTACTTTTTTATGGAGTAACACGATATTGTAATGCATTACTTTTAAAAGTAACTTTCCCCAACACTGGTCTTATTATTAAATACTTAAGGAATCAGGTTTTTAAGGAATATGTGCATCTATTCACTGGGATTGCATCTGATCAGCAGTTTGTTGGTTCTCATTCTCAGAAATATTAATTTTCTTTTGTAAATATTGATTTTATTCAATACACCTTCTTCTTTTTTCCATTTTTCTCTCATTTACCCAAAGACATTGAAAATGCAATCCAAAAACCTGATGAAAATATATGGTTTTTACATACTGTATATACCCCAAGTGAAACACTGCCAGGCGTTGTTTATGTGTGCTATTTGTGGTAGACCTCTGATTAGCATATTGTAATTTTTTCTGCAAGAATATCAGAGGGAAAACAAAAATAATTATGACAAATAACTAAACTCTTGACAGTATATTTAAAGTGCAGATAAAACCTACCGTTTCCATATTTATTCAACCACTAAAATCCCTCACTGCATATTTATTTGACAAAAGTCTGCGTGCCTAAAATGACTGAACTCCATTCGTGTCCTTTCATTTCTCTGAACCACACCTTATTTGTTTCTCTTATATATTTTCTTGGCAAAATTAAGAAAAACAGCATGAGGCAGATTCTTGGCATGAAGCTGGATGAGTTTTTGAAGGCGGCGATAGCTCTCCTCCTCATGCTGATGGTATCGAATAGGCATTTCCAGACTATCATACAAAGCTTTGACCCGTTCAACACTTTCAGCATCACTACGTCCATAACATGCCTGAGAGAAAGAGGGAAAATCTGTTAACTCTACCACGTTTGTGTTGCTTTCTGCTGTTATTTCCCTTTAGAAACTGTCCCACATTTTCTCACCTCGAGTTCTGCCCTCTGTTCAGCTGTCATGATGCCCAGTGCGGTCACCACCAGCCAGCTGCATTTGTTGTCCTGGATATCTGTGCCAATCTTTCCAGTAACTGCAGGGTCACCATAACAATCCAAGTAGTCATCCTGTCAATGACAAACATGTTCTGAATGCTTTGGTACAAAATTACAACCAGAGAAGATCTGATAGCATTAAGGATACCAGGCTTCAAAAGTGTTGCTTTATTATAATATTATTATACCTGTATCTGAAAGAACTCTCCCATCTCAAGTAAAATAGTTTTAGCATTGTTGTGTTCAGTCTCATTTTCAATCCCTGCCTGTAATCAATAAAAAATGATTGCAAAAATAATTCTTTAGATTTTATAAAAAAAATTCAAAAAACCATAAAAGACACGTACTGTGTACAAAACTCACCATGTACATAGCTGCAGCCACAGGGAGATAAAAGGAGTAGAATGCAGTCTTGTATTTCACAATGGCTTTGTACCTATGGCAAATACACTGTAAATCAGTCAGCGATTGGGCAAATAGCATTTTCTTTTGAAAGGTTTCATTTTGTTTAAGTTGAGACACCATCTCACCTCTCCATGGTGAAGCGATCAAGGTCAATTTTGTGTGGAGGTGCCGTCATCAGATCTAGAGCTTGACCCAGCTCTGTCTGGAAAGAGGTCTTGAAGAAAAAAGATTCAGGTTTAAGAAGTGCACATACATCAGTATCTATTTAGTGTTTCCCCTAGGTTTACAGCTTTTTTTTTGTGGGGGGGGGTTAATTAGACAATTTAATTAATTGTCTAATTAATTAAAATTATGAAACTTAAACAATTTAACATCAATTTATTAAAAGTTTAACAAAAATTGCAAGTTTAGGGCCCTATGAAATGTTTTATTTTTTTCCAACCTTATGTTTTATTGTTACCAAATTCTGATTTAGCATGTCTAATTATTTGAAAGCATAAAAACAAGTTTAATTTATTCTTACAATAGCCTTATGATTTTTTGCTCAGAATTTCTGTTGTGTATTTACATTTAAGGCATAAAATAATTAAACATTTAATCTATCTTTTAACCCCTTAACATTTTTGAACATAGACGTGAAAGTGCACGATCCAAACTTACATTTTTATAATTCATGAACGAAAACATTTTGTAACATGATATTGATGTACCATTTTCATGGTAATGCAATGTTTGATTTTAAAATGGGTTTCAAAGGATGAATTTTGAGATTTAATGTATTCAATTGATATATAATTTCTGATGATTTCTAAAGTGTGATAGAGAAAAGGCAACAAAGAAGACTTTTTCTTTTGACAAAGGTCAGAACTCCTGTTATGATGTAGATTTTTGAGGTGCACTCTTGACAAAAATTAATCTATTACTTTTCCTAAATAGTTTTTAACAAAAACATTTATTTGTAATATAGTGAAGTAAACTTAGGCGTCCCACAGAGGGGACGGGAGACAGTTAAAGGGTTAAGTAATGAAAATTAAACAAATTTTATTTTTGGGGAGAAAATAGAGGTAATTTAATATTACAATTAAAACATTGAAGAAATATTGTGTGATTATTCCTTAAAAATAAGGTTTTAATCATTTTAGTAGTAGTAGTAGCAGCCTATTACGTATATTCTACTCAACAATAGTAATATATTTCTGCCACAATGCCTTCAAGTTAAACCAAACTTTTATTTTGACGGGTTGCCGTGAATACCTTTACATTTCTGTGTGTATATGATATGAGGATAGTTTTACTCAAATGAAACGGTCAAATGCTCATGAAGTGACTCTCAGAGCAGTTCTGGAGATGTTGTTCATGTATTTATGTCCTCGTTAGTGAGACGGCAGACTTTAAAATCACCGCAAGCATCACGCGCGCTTCAGTACGAGTGGTAAACAAAACCGCACGTCTGCGCCATTTATTAACACAGAGACACGCAGAATTTATATTTAAATAGTCGTTTTGTGGCTTAATATTTACAGATACTAGCGGGAGTGTGCTCACTTGTGTGTGCGCGCACGTGTGTGTGTGGGCCGCCCCCCTAATATAATGGCAGGGGAAACACTGCTATTAAACAATAGAAACTGCCTAACAGTCTGTACATTTTTATGAACAGGCTGCCAGTGAGCAATAAGTCGTCAAAATGTGCCCACATGTGGTACTGTGCTGTAACAGAGTAATGACGCTTTTGGGTGTGTTACTACCTCGGTAAAAAGCTCGAGCAGATGGACATAGTAGTGCTGTCCTCTGCAATTTCTGCGAAGTAGGCGGTAGATCGCCCCCTCCAGGAGAAAAGCATCATTAATGGCATCCAGACCAATGCCTTCCTGACAAATAGAAAAAGAACATAGATTCACGCAGATATTAAACATTCCACACAACTGATATAAACTAATATAATATAATAAAGATAAACTTAATGATATAATACTTATTCCTCATATACAACTATTTTAAATTAAAATAATTGTCCATCCCTGAATCTCTACAAACTTAAATATTAACAGTAAAAATATAATAATAAACAACAACAGCAACTATTATTATTTTTTTTATTAGTAGACTCACCCAAGCTTAATATCAAGAGAACAAAATGTTACATTGCTATAAAATCGATATATTTTCATAACGTGTAATAGGATGAATAGATAACTGGCTTTAAAAAAGTTTCTTCTTCAATGGATGGAACTAAATTGACTACTATAATTATAACATATCCAGTCAATATACACATTTGTTTACCAATACACACTCATCATCATGCATCATCAGCACATATCTCAAAACAAGCATAAATTAATCAATCAATTACCTTCTTATACCAACAGGGTTGACCCCTCCTTGTCTGGGATGCATCCATAATGTCATCAGCCACCAAGAAAAATGCCTGAAGCTGGGGAGGAAACAAAACGTTTGGTTTATTTCCTCTGTCAATCTCTATGTAAAGTTAGAGTAAATGTATAGGCTACTAAAAGCAAATGGGCTTCATCCAAGATAATATGTTGACTTCATTTTATGTGTGGATTATTTCATATTTATTTCTGATTTTTGTGCGATGATAAACTATGACAAACTGCATTTGAAGTAATTTATTCAAAAATCATCTTGTACACAAGTGAGCGAGCCTACTTGCATTGTCAGTAACCGTTGAAGGTCAATTAAAAGTATTAATTTCACACACCAGTTCAATGCACCATCCAACCAAAAGGGCTCTGTGAACTTCATCAGGTGGCAGTTCAGAAGGAGAGACCAGCTCCCGTAGCGAACCAATCACAGACAAGCCTCGGTTTCTCTTGCCTCCAGGAGCATTGTACCGAAGCACCTAAAAAAGAATTATACTTGAATACAAAAGAAAAGCCAAACTGACAAATAATAAAATTAATTCAATAGAGTGTTGTTTCAGAATGGTTTCAGATTGGTTCTAGAGTTTTAAACTGCAAATGATCTGTGTGCCATCTTCACTATTTGTCTTAATGTGGATTTCATCCCCCCAAACAGGCTGTGAGAGGTTTGCTCTACCTCTCTGAGTCTGTTGAGTGCATCAGTGAGAAATGGATCAGTGAAGTCCTGCTCTGTAAGTTCAGACACCAGCTTTTCAAACTCCAAATCAAAGAGCTGCACATCTAACAACATCTTGCCTTTCTGCAGGACACCGTTACTACTGCTGTCGCCCTTAAGTTAAGAAGCACACAAATACAGTGCGATGACAGAGACATAAATCAGAAACAGGCAAACATTTGACATTTTGATTGGGATTAGTGTATCCCTTGGAAAATATGGAAATAAAGTATTGTCCTAAATTGAAAATACATACTGTACATGCATAAAAATCTGCAGACCGCTTAACGTAACAGTGCTAATGCATTGAGTTTAATCAGTAGTACAAGCCTGATTTAGCATGCCTGCTATTCCAGTATGTGACAGCTTGTTAAGGAACACTGCTAAATTCATTATATCCCATTTTAGGAAATAACAGGAGGAATATTACTTACCACGATCACACATTAACAATGTAAACATGATCGCATAAGCTTAAGCTTAGCTAAGCAGCATTAACATTAGTTTTTGAGATTAAACGATTCATGGTACACTTTTATTGGTTTACTTTAAAGGTTTACTTTAACTTACCATTACGAATCTGTCCTTGCTCATACTACTATCACACACATTTGTCTGTGCTGTGCTTTTATTTCACCTGCCGTATGAAAAGTCAAGACGGCCCATAAGAGTGAAGGCGTACCTCATATTGTAGTTTTTTCGTTTATTTGTTTCAGTCTGAAGGCTTCATTTTAAACTTCAAGTACCGAAGTGCTTTGCGCATGCTCTGTTGGGGCGTGTACGCAAAAGCTCATATGACATCACGAACGTCCATTGGTTCCAGTAATCGAACGAGGATGGGCTCCAGAGAAATCAGCCAATGAGAAGAGACTATCCACGACGCAAAGGGTGGAGTGAATGCAAGGGTTTGGTATCAGGTTTGGTAAACTCTCGTAGCATGATATAGCCTACGATAGAGTGACAATAAATATTTATTTATTCACTGTTAGACCCCAAATGTTAGTTACTTCGCATGGCTAGCTGTGTGTGTGTATATATATATATATATATATATATATATATATATATATATACCTCAAGATAATAATAATAATAATAATAATAAAACTGTTGCTATATAGCCCCAGCTTTAAAAACAGCCTAATCTTAATATTTATCAATTCCAAATATTATGGAATATGTTTAATGGCTTTTATAAATTAGTTATAATTGTAGTTGGGCTTATCCTAATATTATTGTAGAACTGTGATCTGTGGCTACCAGTAGCTGCTCGCATAAAATTCAAGGCATTAATGTTTGCCTACAAAACCACTGGCTATGCACCCATTTACCTAAATTAATTTCTTCAGACTTATGTGCCTCTAGAAGCTTGCGTTCTTCAAGTGAACGTCGCTTTAGTGTGCCATCCCAAAGAGGCACAAAATCACTTTCTTGGACTTTTAAATTAAACGTTCCCTCCTGGTGGAATGACCTGCCCAACTCAATCCGAGCAGCTGAGTCCTTAGCCATCTTCAAGAATCGGCTAAAAACACATCTGTTCCATCTTTATTTGACCCTCTAACTCTAGCACTCTCTATTCTAATTATATTCTTTATTATTTAAAAAAAACTTGCCTCTTTTAGACTTGCACTCTATTTATTTACTAACTGCTTGTTTTCTTTAAAAAAAAAACTAACACTTGCTTCTCTAATCTTTTTTGCATTCTATCTGTTTTCTTTTTATTTATTATACAATTATAATTCTGACTTTCTGACTTCTTCTGATTAACAAAAGCAAAAAAGGCCTCTAACACTAGCTTGCTCTATTCTTTTTCTATTCTATCTGTTTTCTTTTTATTTATTATATGATTTAAAAAAAAACTTGCTACGTGTACTGTGTTAAGCTAACTGAGACTAGTTATAGCACTTGTATATCATTGCTCTCTGTTTGATTTTGATTGCTTCCATTGTCCTCACTTGTAAGTCGCTTTGGATAAAAGCGTCTGCTAAATGTCTAAATGTAAATGTGATATTATTTGTTCCAAAGGGTACTTAAGTACTTGATGACTTTTAGAATAATGTGTATTTTTCATTCAGTAGACTCATTTTGACTTGCAAATGATGAATACAATATAATGAACACAAGTGATTCATTAGTGAGATACAGTAAAGTCCAAAAAGTTGGCTTAGAAAAGTAAAAGCAGTAGGAGATACAGTATGGTGCAACAAAACAACAGTAAACAGTAGAGTAGTAATAGGTAAAAAAAAAGCAACAGTAAACAGTAGAGTAGTATAGCATTTATTATTATTTTTAGTAAGGAGGCTTTTTGTAACATCAATACATGGAAACATTTATTTAACTTCATTCAAGGACATTTATTTATCTGCATTCAAGGACAAATTGATCATGCACAGCCAACTGAAATGCTTTATTAACTAAATATTAAGGAAGGAGAGAGAAAGCAAAAACTTTCAAAATATATTCTACATACTTAAATTTAAAAGCAAATTAAAAAAACATTTATTTCCTGCCACTTCCACTTTACATAAAGATCATGCATAATCATGCAGAGTGCGTTTCTAATTGTGAATGATTTGCAAGCTGAAAATATAATATGATTACGATCTTATAATATGATATTAAAATCTAAATACAGGAACAAAGTCAACACTTTTTCTAACTCCCATAAATCATACACTTGGTCTGTTTTGGATTGACAGGGTTTTTCAAAATCTCAGTATCAGTTGTCTTCTGTTAATGCAGATAATCCTGCAAACACTGCCTTTATCCATAATGTTTCTTGTTCAGTTGATGTTTGTTTCAGTGAACATGCTTTGTTTGTTGATTAAAACAATAATACATTTTATGCTTTGGATACTAGCAATATTATAATCTAAATTGAGCTCTCATGACTATTACATGCTGGACAGCAAAGATTAAATCTTAACTATGGTAGTATTTTTGTACGTAGCAAGGTTGTAAAATACATATTGGTAAAATCTCTCAGAAGTATGATGCTTCTTCTTCTTCAGTGAATCCAGCTTTAACAACCTCTTGAATTCTCTTGATTTGTTCTGGAGGAGCAGCAGGTAGAATGGCAAGCAATTCTCGATCAATCCTTTCTAGTCTTGCAGTGCTCTTCCGGTCATACTCCTCTTTATTCTGCAGGACAAGCATTAAAATGCCTTTCTGTGCCTCGTCACAGCTGTTCTGGAGCAGTATTCGCTCATGCTCAAATTCTGGTTTACTTTTATCCATGGTTAAAAGTTTGCCCAGTGAACTGACACGGTCCATCAGGTACTTGCTGGAAACATCTGTGTATGTTCCAGAGATCATATGGACCAGACTAGCGATGTTACAGGCTTGGGAAGCTTGAGTGTAGAGCAGATCTTTTAAGAAGAGTTTTGCGTTGTAGGAGAGGGCTTGTGTTTTCTATGATGTGGAGACAAAGTTTTTGAGAGTTTTGCTCAGGCTGGTTTTCACAATGTTGGAAACCATCTGAAAGAAGTGAACCATCTTCTCCCACTGCTCCTTCACTCTCCCCATGGCATCCATTCCTTTGACCAGCATCTCTGTGGTAGTATTGAAGTCGATCTCTTTCGGATCACAATTTCTCATAGTAACCAGGATTTCAGTTAGTTCCTTCTGGTTCTTCTCTAGGTTCTCCACACACTTCTCATAGGTCTCTCTTGACTTGTTCAGCTGAGCTCGGCTCTGCTCTATCTTGTACCGTGCATTCTCCGTGGCCTTCTGAGAAGCACTCATGTTCTCTGACTTGTTTTGTTCTTTAAACATCATTGGTGGTGTAGGAGAAATGGCTGGAGAATTTGTGATATCTTTGCTTTTGCTATCAAAACTGTGAGCTGACTTGATCAGATCCAAGACCTCTTGTATTATTTTAGTACTTTTGTCTTTGTCACATTTGCCATCTGGTGCATATTTTGCCAGCTGGCTGCATATTTCCATGCCATCTTTGCATAACGTCTTAGCTTGCTTCTTTGCGGGGCAGCTAGGGATTTCCTTTAAATTATCAGTGATTCTTTCGAAATATCCTTTTATGCAATCACTTTTTGTACATTTGTTCTTCTGATCATACAGATCTCTCCAGTCAATATCATCATCCTCACTATCCACATTTATCACCTGCTGGATATTCTGGACACATGCTAAAATTTCAGCAGACTTACTATATGCATTTATTTCAGCAATCACATCTCTTGTGCTTTCCTGATCTCTAATGTAGTTCAAAGTATCAGCCATATTTGTTGTTGCAGAACACATGTTTCTCACTGGGTGAGTAATAACAGATGCCACTCCATTAATCAGGCCTGTAATGCTCTGTGTTATTCCACTCACAAAATCCATGCCAATCATTTCCCATCCACTAGGGAGAGAATCCAGAGCTTCCGTGTAGCTCTCATGAGCCTGATTCAGTTCCTTCTCAATGGCACTCACTGCCTTCTCAGTCCTTTTCTTGATCTCATTAGCTGACTGCTCCCTCAGTTTGCTCTCTTCTAATTTCTTCTTGATTGCTGCCAACTCTTCCCCATAAAAGTGCTCTGCATTCACACACGCTTCTAGCAGCTCTTGGATGATATTAATGACATCAGTGAAACGCCTTTTAGCAACATCAGACAACTCAAGACAATCATCTGCAATGACTCTGATATTGTCTAGCTGATCAGGAAGATGTGCTTTGACAACTTCATCATTGCCTTGAAACAGAATCTTCACAGCTGTCTTCATGTAATCTGGAACTTGGCCAGTATGGAGGCGAATCTGATCCATGCTTGTATGGGCCTCATTAAACGCCCACCAACCCGAGTTACACACTTGCATGAGGCAAGCGCGAAAGGAATCAGGGTATCTGATGAATTTATAACCATCTTTAGGGGGATTTTTATTGATAGAGAAATCTGTTGAGGAAGAGATGAAAACCAGCTCTCCCAGGATGGCTATGGACAGAGGTGCTGGAGTCAGATACTCTTCCCAGTTGGCATAAGGCTGCATCATAAGTTTGGTTTCATTCCTCATGTCCTCAGCAGTGGTAAGGCTTTGAGTAGATTTTGAAATGGCAGAATCCATGATTTTCCTGTTCCTGCGTGCTCAAAGCCAAGACAAAATTTGAAAAGAATTATACAAATCT
Organism: Sinocyclocheilus grahami; assembly: GCF_001515645.1. NCBI lineage: Eukaryota > Metazoa > Chordata > Actinopteri > Cypriniformes > Cyprinidae > Sinocyclocheilus > Sinocyclocheilus grahami. The sequence continues at coordinate 977,732 of NW_015505430.1, read as the reverse complement.
CAATTTATTTCTATTTCTATAAAACCTGAGCAATAAAATCTTCAGAAATGTTCACTTTTATCAGTCTGCTCAAACATTTTGCCAAATAATGTGCACTTTCAAAATAGGTCTACTTTGTCTACGCCAAAAATATAAGAATACGTGTTTTCAGTGGTCTTTCAAAACTTGCTTTGCTTGAGAAAACATAAAATATTTAGCTTTTTTTGTGATTTTCAGTAATCTAGATCTGAAAACAACCGCACATTTTTCAATGACTGCTCTTGGCTAGAGAAAAAGATAGTTTATGATTAAAAAACATCAATGAGTAGATAATGTTATAATGGTGGAGACAATTCAATGTGCTCTATGGAGAGGTCCTACTTTATATATATAAAAAAGTAATACAAATTTAAAGAAGTGTGCATAGATCTAATAGGCTTTTATCTCCTTTATTTTAGATAGGTCCATTTTTACCATTTTAAGGAATGGTAAGGGGGAAATTATAAGAGTGAAATAACCAGACAATTACTGCAGTATGCTGTTTTCAGTAATCCTAGAGAGATCACATAATCACATTAGATTAGTTTGCAATCAGAATATGCAATTAATATGAGCAATGAAAAATGTTGTCCGGAAATGGTGTCAACTTTTGCCAGCAGAACAATAACAGTATAGATAATTTGGCATGATTTTATTCATTTATTTATTAATTAACAATAAATCAGTTAACTTTAGAATAACACTAGGGCAGAAACACTCATTCAAAAAACAAATGACAGTAAATACTTTAAATCTGCAGCATCTGATTATTAGCTCAGGCAGGAAAAATAGAAATAGACATAAAGATCCCTACCTTTCCTTTCAAAAGTGCAAATGTGCATTTCCAAATTAGTTGTGGGTCTAATTCTTCGCTTTTATGCTAAATATTTAAACTCTAAAAACTATAAGGTTATAATCATTTGAATCTAATTATAACAAGCTACCTACACTTCAACTTAACTGCTTTCATTATAAAATTTATATTCATTATAATCCATTATAAAACAGCAAAATAACCAAAGTAGTTGCCTTACCCTGTCGAAATCTCAGATGCTTTAAGTTCAGGTCCGTTAACGGTCTGATGGAATGGATGAAGCTGCAGATGCTTTTATAGCCGTACAAGGAGAAACCCCCTAGTTTTCCCCAAATCCTTTGCACCAGTGTGGTTGTTGCATTACACAGCATCAAATTAATTAAAGTGCTCCGCTGGTGAATATCCAAATAATAGCAAAACACGTGGTTTACAGTAAGCCACAAAAGCAGTTGGTCCCATTAAAACTATAGGGGATTTCTATGGTGGTAAGCTATAAAGGCATCTAATACTCCATCGCACAAATACCCCATCCTCATGAATGACGAAGCATAGTCTACGTTGGACAAGAAAGAAACAGAGAGATAAAGCATGTGTATCTCTTTCAGGTACGTTTACAATTATGAAAATTTATCTTACTCTAGAAATGTTCTAATCCAACTGTCATGTCATTGTCATGTTATTTCATATCATATCACATCTTATATGTTTGTTATGTTTTGCGTTAACTCGCACCATAATAATTTGATTTGTTTTTTTGTTTGTTTTTACAATGTAGACAAAGGAATGATTTGTTTAAAGTACTAAAGAGCTGTTGTTATAAACCTGACAAACTTTTAGAAAGAGGAGGATTTGCATTTTAGGTCATCCCTTACTCAGGTACTGGATGTTTAGGTTTTAAAAAGAGTGTAATTGAAAGTCAGAAGGAATATTTGGGAATGAGGAAAAAAAATGTACTTAAATGATTTTAGCAAATGGCTGCAATATAACAAAGAGTGAAAAATTTAAGGGGGTCTGAATACTTTCCGTACCCACTGTATATGTTTTGATATAGGGGTGGGCAGCATGCCTAGACCCTGCATCATTAGCTCTCAGAAATCTGGAATGCAAAAACATGCATTTTAGTTAAAGGACGAGTTAACACTATAAATTCCTGGACATCAAAAATGAAAGGATATAACTTAAAGATTTCTCTGCACATTATATATAGACCTACTACATCAAAACAATTGTCCAAAAATCCAAAACTTTTATCACATATATTATCACATTTGATTTATTTGATCACATATTTAGCACATACTTTTATCACATATATTTTCATATATCAGATGTGTAACTATGCAAACAATAAAGTTAGATAATGTCCAGCTTTATGTAAACCCAGCATTAACTCTTGAAAAAAAAAACAATTCTTGAGAAATTAATTGAGTGTTTCACTAAAGCTATTACATGTAAAATTGTATTCATTGCTATATAAGTATTTTTCAAATATTACATTCTCCAATATATTTCCAAATACCTTGTTTTGTAAAGGCAGATAACACATTCAGTTACACAGAAATGAATGCTTATGTATATTTAGAAATGCAGCGGGTTTTCTTAAGCACACAAACTTTAACCATTTTATATAATGCATCGTTATTTGCTGTGCAGCTGTGATGTAATTGGACCTGACGTCATGTGTTCATGTGTTTTTCTGTGTATACGGCAATGAAGAAAATATGTTTAACTCAAAAATACATAACTACAAAAATATACTTTGGCTGCACTTGGATTATAGACAAAATTACACAATGATACGTACACATATTTAAGAAGAGATATGCAATTATTCAGAGTCACTGCATCAACTTAAGAGCTAAAAACCTCTGGAATAATATTCATTTAAAGTTAGATATACAATATAAGTCTAATAAAGACACGAATGCAGAAGCAAATATGTCTCTTGTGTATTCTGAAATCACAAAGGAAATAGCTAAGTGTTTCCTGTAGCACTGAATCCAATGAATTTCCTGTGACATTCTTTCATGATTTAACAAAGAGTGATGAAGAAAAACAAAGATGAGGCAGCAGGGAGTCTGACATATTCTTTTACACCGTGACCCTTTTTAAAACAACTTCTGCATACTCATTAACCAGCACTATATTCGCTTCTGCCCTCTCTCTTCTGTACATCATTCTTCTCTTTTTCATTAAGAAACGGAGGACGAAGATCATGGCTACAAGACTCAAACTGGAAAGCAGCAGGACCAATCCAAGAGCCAGAAGGTGTGACAGACCACTCTTCATGTACTCCAAATGATCCCACAAACCTACTGACACAACACTCAAACCAACCAGAGTGCCCCAAACACCAAAGGCCAACATACAGGAGCCACAGGACAGCTCTGCTCCCCCCGTCACCACCGTGACACCTGCCACAGAAACCAACCCATTTGGTAACGTCACTGTTTCCGACTTTGGATCATATCTCACGGTTTGGGTTGGGTTAGAATCAGCTTGAAGGTCAGCAGGTGTTGCCATCATTAATGAGCTTCACGAAAGTAAGATCTTTCCAAAATTGCCTGTCCTTCCTGTTGATGTATGATTTTTATGAACTCCTTAAATATTGATGATTTTAACAAAATAAAGAACTTAGAAAGCAGTTGTCCCTCCAGGTTGTGCTTCTTCTGTAACTGTCCTTCTAGTCTCTTCTCATATGGATGTGTCAGTCATTTCTAAACTCCTATCAAATATACAAAAGCACAGAATACACATCAGCATATTATGCACAGCAAATGCCACTGTGATGAAAACAAATTGTGTTATAAATTATAGAACGACTACTGTTAAGTCAACCAATATCCATGTATGAAAATATAGACCATCAGTTTATAAATAAAGTTCTCATTGTAACAATAAAACTGATGATGATGTTGTTTTTCTATGTTGTTAATTGTCAAAATTAATATTATCTATCACTATCTTGAAAGGTTAAATTTTGTGGTCATTAATATGGGGTAGTTCACCCAAAAATGGAAGTTCTGTCAAACAGATATTTTGACAGATGTTTACTTTCTATGGTAACCAAAACTGGTTAGCAACATTTTTCAAAATACAGGTTTGGAATGGCATGAGGGTGAGTATAAAATGACAGAGTTTTTGGGTGAGCTATTCCTTTAAGTGGCATCAAAATTACCTCAAAAGTGTGTTGTATATAAATGTGTAAATCGCATACAAACATATAAAACATATAAATGCATAAATGAATATTTAGTTAAATGTATAAATTTCTCACCTATTTTCCTGCTTGTAAAGAGTCAGACCAACAAATCTTCATTCCAAAACATGAAGAAAAAACACTTCTTTTGCAAATAAAAATGTTTAATGTAACCTATTTTTAATCCAGTCTTTTTCCTAAAATTCATCAGTGTAAAAATGTTCTCTACGTTTTCTCTCAGGCAAGAACACGTTGAATGGCAGCGCAGTGCTCTACAATCATTTACACAGTGCTTCAGTGCATGCAGACCAGCCTGTACCCACCACAGAACCGGTGGACTGTTGTTTTTATTTGCCTTATCATTTGTTTGTTTCCATCGTCCTTTGTGTCCCAAAGGAAAGCGATGTCTGTCATGAGACATCATTATGACCCATTAACTTGTATTTATCTAAGACTCCCTCCCTTCCTCTGCTCCCACCCTCACTGCTGCCTTTGCCTAAGAATCGGCTGGATTTTTAAAAGAGGTATTGTTTTCTGAGCACAACGTTTGTTTTTTTCTTTTGAAAGAAATTTCCTCTTTGCACTCCCCTGCCCTTTTGACATTTCAATCGCTATCCTGTCTACGTGCCTCGTTTTTTGATTGAGAAATGGTTCATTTTGTTGTCATTTCTCATAATCATTTCCACGCTCAAGAATTATTGGATGCCATTTGGCTTTGTGTCTTCTGAGTGATTGAACACTTAATTTATTTATCAGTGAAACCTGTTCTTGTTTAGGTATTTCTAAAGCTCTACTCATTCAAAGCACAAGTTGATCTGTTCAACCCTGTTTGTTCATAAGATGTCCATTACACATCTGAAAACACTATGAGGTCAGTAAACACTTGCATAAGAGGGGGTTTCTTTCCAAATCTTGTGACACAATTGTGTCAAATGAGTGACGAGTCAGCCTGTTTGATGTTATCCATCTTCAGAAGGGGGAATAAAGTATTTTTTTACAAATTGTGTAATAAATTGTCATTTGCAATTTTTCCAGATTTACCCCACTGACCCAAAACCACACTCACAGAGCCACCACCACAACAACAACAACTATAAATCTCTATGCTAGTCCCAGCAATTCGTGTACACTGCATGTCACAATTTGCTCTTAAGGTGGGCACATTGTAATTAGCTCTGACAGGTAATCCTTGTCATTAATCCTGCTCTTGGAATTCCTGGAATAGCACAGAGAAAATCCCTGTGCTAAAAGAGGGAAGACTGAGGTATGTCTGGTGTTTCCAAGGGAGTTAAATAAATCCAGGGCGATTACAGGTAGGGCAGACCTGTATCGAGTGAATGTTTTGGAAAGTTTCAAATGCAGCTTAAGATCTCATTGTGTGACCTGATGCGAAGACACTTATAGGGACAGGGAAAAGGTCCAGAAGAAATGTAAAAGGTTACCTATTTTTTTCTATTAGATGATGAGCCCTATTAGCATTATCGTTTAAATGTCTGTATGTTGTAAATGTCGCACATTAGTAAATAACTGTCCCAGATATTAAACTTGAATTTTGACTGTTGTGTGGTCCATTTTCTAACTTATGTTAACATAAATTCAAACAGGAGGCTAAATGATTTGACACTCTTGAATGTGGCATGACGGCACAAAGCTAAAAAAAAAAAAAAAAAAGCATCTCTTTCTTTTTTAGGTTTAGTTAATAAACACAAATGCACATTACAAGATACCTTAAATCATCATGTGTATGTATGATGATTATACAATAAAATACAATACAATTGTATTTATATAGCACAATTTAAAAACAACCCAAGTTGACCAAAGTGCTTTACAACACTACACAAACAAACAATGACCAATTTTGAAGCATACAAACAATAAATGCAACTATACAACACAATAAAGCACAAGCTGTAAACGTGGGCGAAGTTCCTAAGAACAGAATCATAAAACAACAGATCAAGGAATATTAAACGCCATAGAAAATAAATAGGTCTTAAGAGTGGACTTAAAAACAAACAAGGTCAGGGCAGTTCTAATGTGAGACGGGAGACTATTCCATAGTTTTGGGCCAACAACAGAAAAAGCACGGTCACCTCTGGTTTTTAGTCTTGTCCTAGGCACTTGCAACATAGCAGAATTAGTAGATCTGAGTGATCTCGATGGACTCGATGACAACTGCATTGGCAGTATACAGAAAAAACACAGAGGTAACACTTTATTTCGATAATCCACAATAGGCATTATACTAACTATAAGTAATTTTGCAACTACAGGTCAACTAGCAGTTATTATAGATTGTCAGCTTATTGCTTAATATTTATTATATTAATAATACACATTATTTTGATGGTCCCCCAACAGACGTTCTACTGTACTGACTATAAGTAACTTTGCAAGTACATGTCAACTTATTCAACTGACCCTAACCATAAACCTAACCTAACAGCCTACTAATACTCTAATGAGAGTTAGTTCAAATGCCGCAGCAAATTAATAAAAGTTAGTTGACGTAGTTGCAAATAGTTAGTGGAATGTTTAAAATGGACTACTGAAATCAAGTGTAAGCAACAAATATTAAACACACTTGCTACCAACACACCCCAAAGTGAAGGCATTGTAATGTTGTAGCAGAGTTTTGCCGCTGCAGTGAAAACACAGTGTGATGGTGCTTCGGAATACCTAAATGAAAGTGTCCAAACTGCAATATTCAAAATATATGCAATATATTTTCAGTGCTCTCAGATGCTCTCAATGCATTCTCCAGTCCGCTGTCAATCCCCAAGCCATGCAAGTGTGTTTTAGGCTCTCACGGGAATTTGTTGAAAATGCCCGCTCTGCTCTACATGACCGTGTCAGTGTAAATGCACTGTAACAATGCAATGTGGCTGGTGATATTAATTGAGAAGTGGTGTGCACGGAGTTAGAGAAGTAGACCCAACATAAGTATACTGTCATTGATATTACGACATATATGTCAATGATATTTACATATAATGATATAATTAACCTAAGCTGCTACTAACAGCCATTAGTAACTGAACCAAACATGATCTGATGAATTTATTGGATTACCCACAACAGTTTATGTGCAAGTGTAAAAGTTGAGGCCTAAAACCCAGACACATACCATTATGGGCAACATCCACTCAGTGAGCAGGATAAAGTCATGATGCTTAAGTTTGACACTGAACTGAAAAAGATGCATAATACAGTAAATTAGAAAGCATGCACCAGAGAGAGAGAGAGAAAGAGAGAGGGCAATAGAACTAATAAAAGACAGATGGCATGAAAAGTTGTAGAGAGGTGAGAAGTACAGGAATAAGATTAAAAGAGGGATATGCTTCCTGGAAAAGAGGGTATATGGCAGATGTCAGGTCCAGGCTTAACTAATCCCAATTACCATATGCAATTGAAATAAAATCAAACACACCCCAGAGGTGTCTTGAATTAACCTCAGTGAACTTGACATCAGACATCAGATTAACATTCAGTGAAAGTGTTGACAGTTTGTGGGATGAATTCAACAGAACATAAAACAAATAAACCTTATTTTTTAAGTCATCCATTCAACCTATCTGATGTTGCCATTTGTAAACTTTAGTAAGAAACAATGTGTCAAGCTGAGGAAAAATAAGTACATCTCTACATCAAGGCCTCTATTTAAACATCACAAAAGGTCAGTTTGTTTGTCTGGATGCCGCTGTCTGTGCCAAAATGCTCTGATGTCACATTAAAGAGGACTAAGACTGTCAAGCAGTTGAGGACATGACTGTATGTTAAGGACTTTTTGTTACTGACATTACTGCGCTTTTCATTTAAGGATAAGCATAGTTTCTATTGCTTATAATTAGTGATATCAGTCAGCTGTGTGATCTAAACAAAATATGATTTTTGATGAAATTAAATGAAAAATTTGCACCCAAGGATCTCTGGAGTTAAGCTAAAAAGTTAATTAATTGAGTGAAAAAACAGTACAATTACATCTTTATCTGATAAATTTGATCTTTTTTTTAAAATATGCTATTCGTAACAATAGCTGGAAATTACACTATTATGTAACTCCATGCGATATATAAATTCATAGACACACCTTTTGCTAAGAAAAACAATATTATGCAGTGCAAAACCATACTGATTTGTGCAACGTTTTCTTGATCATCTCAAATCCATTTTGCAATTTCAACAAAACCTAAAATATTAAATAAAATATGTTAGATAGCTAAATACAGCAATGTTACAATAGTTACAATGTACAGTAATGTCACAATGACATTTAAATTAACAAAATTCAAAATAATGCTTGATACGTCACCCAAACTAAATGCTTAATTCATAAGACATAGCATAGATATGATCAACAAGCTTAAGATGTAGTGACAACTGGTCATTTGCCTGGTAAAGCTCAAATATATGCTTCATTTGTTAAATGTTCTGTTCTGTGTTCTGGGTTATTATTGTAATCATTTATGAAAGGGGACAGTCCCAAGCTGTTGATTTGGGGCACAGAGGCTCAGCCACGTCAAATCCCTCTTTAACGACTTAAACCTGCATTCAAAGGTAACAGCCTAAGTTCACCTGCCCCACCCTCACTCACTCACCCACCCATCAGCATCCAACGTCATTGATCAGCGGTCATTCTTCCCTTTACATTTGAGAACTTCAATACAACGTCTATCAATCCGTCTGTCTATCATCTCTCAAAAGGAGAACTGAGCACCAAGATTTTAATGGGACATTAATTACAGGCACCCAACAAAAGAGACATTCTCTGGGAACATCTCAGCAAGAGCAGCTACATAATATAGTGTATCTCTGGTTGGGAAAGGAGGACCTGACGAACAACATTTCCTGAAGCCCTGCCTGTGCTCTCCACCAGCAGCCAAAAATGGGGAATGCCAAAAGCAGCGCTATGTCCAAGCAGATCCTGGAGGATCTCAAACTCAATACCAAATTCTCAGAGGATGAACTGTCACAGTGGTACGAGAACTTCCAGAAGCAGTGTCCGTCTGGCCGGATCTCACCAGAGGAGTTTAAAAAGATCTACGAACGCTTTTTCCCAGACAGTGATGCCGCATCATATGCCCAGCATGTCTTCCGCTCCTTTGACACGAATGACGATGGAACGTTGGATTTCAAGGAATACATTATTGCTCTACATATGACATCAACTGGAAAGACGGAGCAGAAGCTGGAGTGGGCCTTTTCACTCTTTGATGTTGACAAGAACGGCTACATCACCAAGTCAGAAGTGGCAGAAATCTGTCAGGTTGGTCAGACGTTGGTGAACAAGTCTTCATTTGTGGCACTGTTGTGTGGCTTCCCTTCAAAATCATAGCATAAATGAGTGAGTTTGATATTTATGTAGGGAAACCAGGGCTAGTTGTCAGTTTTGCTAAAGATAAAAAGATAAAAATATTATTGAATGCATGTTGATCTTTTGTGACAACATGCCCCTATATGCAGGGTATACTGTCGCACTGTATGTTGTCACACAAGGACAAGTAGTCACAATGGAACCTGCCATTGATTGAACAGCCTATGACATCGAAATTTAAGTAAAACAATTGACAAATGACAAGAAAGAAAGAAAGAAAGAAATCATTAAATTACATAAACACATGTTTGACAGTTAACCCCAACCAGATATTTATGATAAACACACTTGGCCCTAAAATCACAGTTAAACATTTTGGTTTAACATAAAAGCTGTTACAAATGTTTTAGAAACCAAATTCACAAACCGTTAAAAAAAGTAGTTGCATGTACAGCGCTCTCTCCCACCTTCAATACCACGACTGAGGTGCCCTTGAGCAAGGCACCGAACCCTCAACTGCTCCCTGGGCGCCGCAGCATAAATGGCTGCCCACTGCTCCGGGTGTGTGTTCACTGTGTGTGTGTGTGTGTGTGTGTGCTCACTGCTGTGTGTGTGCACTTAGGATGGGATAAATGCAGAGCACTAATTCCTAGTATGGGTCACCATACTTGGCCACATGTCACGTCACTTTTAACCTTAAAATAACTAAGTGTACTTTCACTTTCTAATTTGTATGTACTTTGTAGTTGTACACTAGTTGTGTACTCAAAGTTTACTACTGTGATTAAAAGTATATTAGTATATATTAGTTTAGTGTTAAATGTTGGACTAGGTGTGTGAGAGAAAACAGGTGTGGGAAATGTTAAAAGTATGCTTTAAAGTATACTTCTATAAACTAAAAAGTGGGCCAGTTTAGTCCCAAATAGTAAATAATAATACAAAATAATACACTTACAAGTATACTACTAGTACTAGTAATATTATTACAAGCATATGTAAAAATATACTTGAACTTCACTTAAGTATACTTAATAAAATTAACTTGAAGTATACTTTTTTGTAAAGGAAGTTAGTCTGATTTAGTCTGATTAGTCTGACAGTTTTGAAGAAGATGTTTGATACCAACACATATTTGTGTAGGGACATTTGACTCAAATTCTTATAGTTACTAAAATACAGCCCTTGTGACAACTTGCCCCAGTCTCTCTTATATAGTGCTCATGCTAATACATTCTAATCTTTTTCTTGATCACGTATCACATATTCTGCATTTAATCACTGAACCAGACATCCAATTTTCCCTCTATTCTCTCTCTGAGTTTTGTTCAGTCAGCAGAACTGAACAGACAAAGAATACAAGGCCTCGGTAAAAAGAAAGAAGCCAAATGTCTTATGAGCTTTGACTTAACGAGTCATTGCCTTGGAGCATGGCTAATGCAATCGGTTGAATCCTAGAATAATTCATCCGATAAATGGTTTAGCTTGAACAATAAATGTACGCAGAGGCTTTTTCAAATGCAGACAGCCATTAGCACAGAGACAGGTGGGTGGGGGGATTACAGTGTAAAATACTTTCTTTTTTTTTTTTTATGCTGGATAAGTGGGTTGCATAAGTCACAGTAAACAGTGGGAACGTGGCTTAAATTGCACATTATATATCCAGCAAGACAAACACAAGAAATAAAAATGTTTCTTCTATGTTTTTTATCGAGCAGGAAAAGAGTCATACATCAGGTTGAGAAGTTAAGATACAATATAGAATCAGGGGATACAGTTTCCTTTTCATTGCATTGTTTACTAGTTTAAGGCATTTGTGGATGCATCAAAATGGTTATCCTAACACAGCTACACACCACTAGGTCAGATCAGCATTTGACCTTATGCTCAGGCTTTGTGATCACTAGTTTGGTGGTTTATAAGTATAAATGTCACTGTCATCATGCCAGTGACTGAATGCAAAAGAGCATTAAAGACTGAGCTGTGCTGAGGCCATGCAGTGTGTGTTTTGGCAGGAACTTTGGCACTGCCTCTAATCTGTATTATTCTTACGTGTCCTGTTAGAGATAAACATCTCCACGGCTCACTGGACCACTCAGATCCAGGTCAGCTGTGGTAAGGAAAAACTAAAGTCTATGTAGATGACCCTTGGCGTTAGTGGTCCTAATCTATGATGATAACCTCCAGACCAGCATTATCAGAAGATTTGGCACTCCAATTAACTAATGGATGTGGCTGGCTGTCACAGGGATTTGGGTAAAACATTAGGTTGCCTGTATTGAGATGAGGTGTTTAGTTTTGGTGTGTTTGGGGAAAATGCTATGGCAATTGGAAATGGTGGCTAGACTATATTATTAATATAAAATAATTACACACACACACACACATTGGGTTTCCAAGTTTAAAGCCATTTGGTTCATAAACCATGTTCACTTTGTAATACCTGTCATTATACACACTTGTGTCCTTGTAAACCATATGAACCTGTACACACACACACACACATTCAAATGTATTATCAGAGTTATTACATAACAGAGATTAAATGGCAAATAGCAAGAAATTAATTTTCAGCTTTTAAATTAAAACAAAATAATTAATATTTAAGTAACATATTTTATTATATTAAAATATAATTACAATAATTTAAGTTGTCATTAGGATATGCTTCATAATGGCCAGAGTTTCAAGCCCAGAATGTAAATTGAAAGAGAGATGTTTATTACACAGATAATTATTCTTAGAATTTGTCTTTCCTCCCTCCTCACGTCCACTTTTCTCCCATCTTGTTGAACCTCAGGCTATCTTTAAGCTGATCCCCAAAGATGCACAGGAAAATCTTCCTGCAGACGAGAACACTCCTGAGAAGAGAGCAGACAAACTGTGGTCGTTCTTCAATAAAAAAGATAATGGTAATGTTATGTTTTTTTATATTTTTTTATATAACCTTTTAGTGTTCATATATATCATATGTATTATCTAATATCTGTCATCCATGGACAAACGATAAAAGATTTAAGTGTGTTATTTGAATATATGGTTGCATTTCCTACCTTTGCAAAGCAAAGATGGCGCCATGGTAAAGTAATGTCAAAAGGCTGCTGTTAAAAGACTGAATAAGTGAGTTTGTCCAATAACATTGAGTGTTGTCACTCTTTCTATTTTTCTTTCAGAGCGATTGGCTGAGGGTGAGTTTATTCAAGGCGTTCTTGAGAATGAAGACGCGATCCACCTTATTCAATATGAGCCCAAAAAGTAATAACAAAATGAGAACAAAAGCACTGTATTTTGCTGTCATATCATTTCCTTTGGCCATGTGCTTTCCCTCTTTTTCTTTTTTCCCCATTTTGTTTGTTTTTAACTTTTACCCCTTTAACCTGCAGATCGGTCCTGTTTCTTGTATTAGTGCGACATGAATCATTTTGTAAATATTTGAAAGCCCATTAACTTCAATATGTTTCGAGTGAGTTGTTATAGACAGAATGAGGATAGATTAAAGTGATAGCCTAGTAAAATGTCGCATCTGGGAACATGTAGGCTATGTCGACCGAAGAAGAGTTTCTGGCAGATGAGATTATGATACTCTTGAGCTGAAAGCAAACATTTTCTTTATGAATCAAATCGAGAACAAAATAATTCATGTTTTTCTTGTAAAAGCAGTAAAATACAGATGAAAGCCAATAAAGCCACTAGGCTGTGTGGAAAAACAAAAAAGATAGGCTAATTTCGTTCAGATGTATCTGATAGTACAATAACGTTTGCCATTTATATTATGCAAATCTGTTTTTGATGTCAACTGCTGTGGAATAAAACTGACACTGTAAAAGCTACTAAGAGTTTCACTTTTTTGAGTCTGTGTGTGAATTTGTGCGTAATTGATTCGGTGAGGTGAAGAGTTCAAGTGAACCGCTGGAATGGGCAAGCACATTTAAAGCAGCACTATGTAACTTTTTCTGTGTTCAAAATGTGCAAAATGTATATAATGAGCGAGTACATCGTGAATTCATCTTCCAAACCGCGTTTTTGTCTTGTACACTTATAATAAGTACTTATATTTGGACTATTGTAACCTGGTCGGGTTGTCACTGCTGCGGAGTAACACATACCTGCGTGAATCGCTATTGACATAAACTTAGAGAAGTAGCTCCGGTTGGAATGTTCTTCCGCGGGATGTGTGCAGTTCTGTTTATTAACCGCTAGAGCGCCAAAAATTACATAGTGCTGCTTTAATCTCTAACGGTCTGCTAGCGGGCGAGAGTTTTAAAGGGATAGTTCACCCAAAAATTTCAATTTGATGTTTATCTGCTTAGCCCCAGGGCATCCAAGATGTAGGTGACTTTGTTTCTTCAGTAGAACACATATGATGATTTTTAAGTCCAACCATTACAGTCTATCAGTCTTATAATGCATGGCATTGATAACAAAATCTATGAGAATAAAAAAAACATGCACAGACATATCCAAATTAAACCCTGCGGCTTGTGACAACACATTGATGTCCTAAGACACGAAACGATCGGTTTGTGCCAGAAATCGAACAGTATTTATATCATTTTTTACCTCTAATACACCACTATGTCCAACTGTCTTTGGGCTCCCGCACGGCCTCCGGTGCGTGCGATGTGTACGCGCTCTGGCGTAGTTTACGTTAATGGATGTGTTGATATCCAGCCGAAGAGCAATCAACCATAACTTCAGGCGAGCAGGCTCAGAAGTTGGGAATACGCGGAAAGTCACCACTCCCATATGAGTTCGCGCGAGAGAAAGTAATCTTTTAGTTTTAAGTCGGTTTGAACAATCCGGATAAGCGCAAGTAAGTACCATTTTGATTAGCCGTCGTACCTACAATGACTGCACTGTGTAAACAATGAGTGACGTATACGCGCGAGAGATCACTCGCTTGCGTAAACTACGCCAGAGTGCGTACACACCTCACGCACCGGATGCTGTGTGCGCGCCCAAAGACAGTTGGACATAGTGGTGTATTAGAGGTAAAAAATTATATAAATACTGTTCGGTTTCTGGCACAAACCGATCGTTTAGTGTCTTAGGACATCAATGTGTTGTCACGAGCCGCAGGGTTTCATTTGGATTTGTCTGTGCATGTTTTTTTTTACTCTCATAGATTTTGTTACCATTGCCATGCATTATACGACTGATAGACTGCAACGGTTTGAGTTAAAAATCATCATATGTGTTCTACTGAAGAAACAAAGTCACCTACATCTTGGATGCCCTGGGGGTAAGCAGATAAACATCAAATGTTCATTTTTGAGTGATCTATCCCTTTAACAGGCCTGTGGCAATATTTATCCATAATCCTGGATTATCTTTGTGTGTGTCAATGAATGGCAAAGTTGGGCCAGATATATACTTTATGCACACAGGTAAATGTGAGTCCGTATATGAGTAGGTTAGCAATATTTTGTCGGAGAAAGTCTGTTAAGATATCTGTAAAATCTTGATAAAACTGTTCGTTCCCTCAATGTCAAGTTAGGATTACTGACATAATCGCCTGTCCAACATCGCAAAGAAGACTTTTCAAAATCTCCAACTTCCCTCTGTCCATTTCTCATTTTGAATCTCTTTAATATATCATCTTCTCCTTTGTTTTGCCATATTGAATATTTGTCATAACTTAAATTAAAGACAATAGATGGAAATACAAGGAACACTAGGAAATAAAGACAATAGATGAAGATACAAGGGACACTTGGAATAGCACATTGGACAACAGTAAATGCAAGGAGCCCACTTTATAGTAAGTGTCTTTAACTGCTATGAACATACATTTAAATTAATCATTTGATACAATGCACTTATTATGTACATGCATATTTTAACATTGTACTTATATTTATAATTAATTTTTGTAGTCACATCAATAATTACAGCGTTGACCCTACCTCTACACTTTCTAACGATACCACCAAACCTGCCCCTAACCTTAACCATATCCCACCTCAGTAGCAGCAAAACTGTTTTGCTATGTGACATAAACACAACAGGTACACTGTTGACATAAGTGTATTAGTTAAAGACCTATATAATATAAGTAATCAAAAAATGGCATAATTCTTACAATATCATACAGTATTGACTATATACTCTGCTCTACTCTCAGAAGTGAGAGAAAACCCCATAGCACAAATAATCACACCATTTGATGGTTGCAACAATTCCACATTTAGTTGATATTTCAAGCAATTCTTTAGAATTTTTACATTTACATTAACATTTACATTATTATTTTATTTTTATTAATTTATTTTTGATGATTCGTTATGGTTTGGGTGTCAATTCTAAACCAAATAAAAGAAAAAATACAATACAGCAGAAAATATGAGATATAATAGAGAAACCTTTTGGTTAAAATACAACATGAAAATAATACAGGCTTTGTGATCTGACAATATCTCAGTATAATCCACTCAAAACTCTCTTATACCTTTCAAAATATAAATGAAATTTTCCTAAATCCTCACACTTGGAAATCCACTCACACACAGAGGATGACACTTTTCTCACACCCACTGAGTGTCTACATACAGTATCTCATACTGACTGAATTTCAGCCACAGACATACCTGAAAAATCATCTATAAAGACATTTAGCATTGACAGTTTTTGCTCGTCAGTCAGTTAATCAGGCAAACAAAACATACAAAGCCATTGTTATAAAAACTACAGGAATATTTCGCCCAAAATTAAAATTTTGTCATCATTCACAGGTCAATCCAAACCTGGATGAGTTTTTTTCTTCTGTGGAACATTTAAAAAAAAAACATTTTCTCCATCCACTGGGTATCTGAGGTAACCAAATCGGTTTGATTACTAACATTCTTCAAGTTATTTTCTTTTGTGTTCCACAGACTAAAGAAAGTAACAAAGGTTTGGAATGACATGATGAGGACTAAATAATGACAAAATTTTCATTTATGGGTGAACTAGCCCTTCAACTCACATCATCCAAGATTAACAAGGAGAATCTATTCCATTCATGGCCTCCTTCATCTCATCCATCTCTCTCTCGCAGTCCTCACACGAATCTTGTCCGCATCCTCCAAACAGTACCAGGGTGGGCACATCCCTCTCTTGCACCAGTCCCATGCTCCCATCGGATACCCACATAGAGTCTATCATCCCATTTGGGCACTGTAATAGGCCGCTGACGGAGTACAGCCCGCCACCTGGGACCACCTCATCATAGGACGGAGCGTGGCTTGTAGCACGGGCCTCCTCTAATCGAAGCCTCTGGCGGTGACGTTGCTCAATGACTGTTTTTGTGTAAGAATTAAGGGTCATAACTGCAGAACACATGCAGCAGCTGAAAGACACCCATGCCAGCCTTAGAGTCGAGAAGTGAGTGAAAGAACCATGCAAAAGAAAGAGGAAAATTAGACGAGAACTTGTCGAGAGAACTTTGTCAACAATCAGTGAACTATTTCTCAATTCTGAACACACCGAAATATATGTTTTGTTTTTTTGCTAATATTTTGATATATTCAAACTGGCATTTAGCATTATGGATGCCTAACCTCAGACAACATCTCTTTCATATTTGAATATATATTTACATATATCTTCAACATTCTATATTTGCAAACTTGAATGAGCTATGGCGAAGGGGAAGATTTTCAGTGAATAATAGATTTTAAATTTAAGTCTGTTCCTCACACAAAATTATTGTATGCTTTCAGGACTTACAATATCACATCCTGATTAGTAATTGTGGGTTATTTTTTATACATAATGTTTGCACATATAGTTTTATGTCTGTAGTATACAGGATCTAAGACATAAAGGTATTTACATATAAAAATCTTTACAATCCTATATTATATTATATTATAGCTACTATTATTTGGATATTTCTAATTAAATGATTATTAAATACAGAATTTGATTTCATTATTAACATTTTAAAGTTCAGGCTTTGGTAAATGATGAAAAGAAACCTGTCGAATATGGCACCCAAAAAAATCACACAGAACTTAATGAAACATTTTTGAAAAATTACTGTAGGTAAATGCATTTAATGAATGTGAAAGCACTAAGCACATTTAAATACATAAAAACAGCCTATTAATTCCATGGATTCAATGACCTGGAAGTATTCATTAACATTTCTACGATATTAGTAAACATCTACATAGTTCATACGAACAAACCTCCACTTTAATCCAATCAGAATCAAGTCAAACTTTACTACACATAAACTGGACGAAAATATATTGTGTAAGTGTAAGTGCACTCACGCAAATGACCAGCCGTAGTCCCACGTCTGAGGTCTCCAGTCTTTGGGCCCCACAATCACAGTTAGCTGAAATACAGTAGTGTACATCATATGAGCCACCATCCCTAACAGTCCTGAAAGAAAAAAGTAGAGGGAAATCAAAATATTATACATTAACAATAATTACCAAAGACTGCAATACCAAAATGTGCCACAAGAGAGAACCAAGGACCACTATCTTACCTGAGAGCACTGTACATATGGCTGCGAAAGCGTTGATTTTGAGTGCATGCATTTCTTTATGAGCACACAGCACTTCCACCCACATGAGTAGAAAGCCCATGCCCAACAAACTGATGTACATGAACTCAGCAATCATTGACAACCACAGAACACCTGCAGCAGGCAGAGAGGAGCACATGCACACAGTTCACTATATGAGCACATACTGTACAAATACAGAAAGCCTTGCAGGCACAGATACACCTACACACATCATTGGTTATATCATTCTGCAGAAATCATTTCATGCACACACACTGCACTCTCACCATGAGTCTCTCCAGGAGTAAGATCCAAGAACCGACGACATCGTTCTCCTGTAATTTAGCAGAATGAACAAGAATACCAATGGAATCCAATGTCTGACACAGTCAATGATATGATTATTTTAAAAAGCATTTTAATATCATTTGATATCAAGAACTTTGATATAATTTTTTCAAAATTCTAGTCACAAAACTCACAACCAGTGATCAAAATGCATATTTTCAAAACTCTTAAGACATTCTCCAAATGAGTAGATACAATACACATAAACCTAAGTTAATTTGTTCCTTTGACTATATTCACCTATTAAAAATGACACAACATAACATCAAAGTATCACCATTTCAAAAAGCAATTCACACATTGCATCTGAGATGACTGTCTATTCATTTCATTACAATGATCTAAATGTCTCTTAAAGGCATAGTTCACTCAAAAATTAAAATTCTGACATTATTCACTCACCTTCCACTTGTTCTTAACCTGTATGAATTTCTTTCTTCTGTTCTTCAGCACAAGAGAAGATATTTTGTCAGTTGATGGTAGTCATTGACTTTCATAGTATGGAGAAAAAAATAAATACTAAGGATGTCAATGGCTACCGTTAACTGTTTGGTTACCATCATTCTTCAAGATATCTTTTGTGTTCAACAGAAGAAAGAAACTAATACAGGTTTGGAACAAGTGGAGGGTGAGTAAATGATGACAGAATTTAAATTTTTGGGTGAACTATCCCTTTAATGTATAGCTTTGTGGAAACGGACAAACAAGATTCCATGTTATGATCAGGAAAATTTCATGATAATGAGATCCAGTGTCAATTACTGTGGAACATGAACCAACAGGACTACATTGACTATGGATGTACTATTTCATCATCATTCTGTTTGAGACGCTGTTTCTATGGTCCCCATGCACAGTGATCTAAATTAACGTTCCTTTAAGTTATTTGAACCAATGATTCTGCAAGTGTAAGGTTTCTTTAAAAATATGCATGCACAATGCAATGTTTTGAACATTGGAAAATCTGTTACAAGTGATGATGTTTTGTCTAGAGTTTTGAAAAATGACATCAAGGTTCTAAAATTAGTGCCAAAAGGATTGTAAAAACTGTAATGTAATGAAAATGGGAATAATTGCTCAAAAATGACATTTGTGTCATTTACTATCATGACATGTTAGTTCAAACTCTTACTTTCATGAAGTACAAAATAAGATATTTCACAGAATGTTCATGCAGCTCTTTTCCATAAAATAAAAGAGTACGGTGAGTGTACCAGTTCTGATGTCAATATTCACAAATGCTATTGTTTAGTGCAGGGGTTCTCAACTCTGGCCCTCAAGATTCATTTTCCTGCAGAGTTTAGCTCCAACTCTAAACAAACACACCTGAACAGTGGTCAGGGTCTTTGGGATTACTATAAAGTTATAGGCAGGTGAGTTTGATCACGGTTGGAGCTAAACTCTGCAGGAAAGTGGATCTTGAGGGCCAGAGTTGAGAATCCCTGGTTTAGTGTGACCAATTCACTAAATTTGACAATGAATTTGGTGGAATGAAAATGGACAACTTTCAGTTTCATTACAGGGGAATAAGCAGCATGAAAGTCCAGCATAACATCTCCTTTTGTGGTCCATAAATAAAAAGTACATGATTGATTGGAAGTGGCATGAGGGTAAGTAGATACCTCAGGATGACAGAATTTTAATTTTGGGGCGAATTATATTGCTTGGTAACACTTTATTTCGATAGTCCATGAGTAACATTCTATTAACTATAAGTAACTTTATAACTACGTCAACTACATGTCAACTAGCAATTAGTAGAGTATTAGTAGACTGTCTGCTTAATATCTTCTTATACTTTCTTTGTCAACTTATTCTACTAACCCTAAACCTACCCTAACAGTCTACTCTGAGCGTTAGTAGACATGTAGTTGCAAATTAATGAGAATTAGTTGACATGTAGTTGACGTAGTTATAAAGTTACTTATAGTTAATAGAATGTCTAAAGTGGACTATCGAAATAAAGTGTAACCTATTGCTTTGATGTCTCTTGATGAGGCATTTTCTTACCATCAGCATGTTTTTCACAGGACTCCCAAAATCCTGTGTGGAAATATCTAAAGGTATACTTGTCTTCTCCTGTCTCCCAAATGTAGTGCACTGCATTAGCCAATTGTCTTTGTCGAATCCTGGCAAGTTCCTCTCTTCGCTTTGGTAATAATGTTGGTAATGGGTTCTGAGGATCCGAGGTGGGGCTTTCTGAATAGAAAAGAGGACAACCAATTAGTCTGAGAGTAACCTGAATGAGTATATGCTACAGTCACTGTTTGTATCATTAGTAGCATTTGTAGTACCTAATGTAGGTTAATTGTGTTTTTGTTTAGTTTAAAACTATTTCCGTTGGCAGGTCATTAGCCAAAACAAATGGCATCATTGTCTCTAACATTTAAGTTACTCAATGCTTAAAGGAATTGAAAAAAATGAAACTGAGGCCATCCAGGATGTAGATGAGTCTATTTCTTCATTAGAACAGATTTGTTGAAATTTGGCATTACATCACTTGCTCACCAATGGAACCTCTGCAGTGAATGGGTGCCGTCAGAATGAGAGCCGAAACAGCTGTTAAAACATCACAATAATCCACAAGTAATCCACACAACCCCATCAATTAAAGTATTATGAAGTGGAAATATTTATGGTTGTAAGAAACAAATCCATGATTAAGACATTTTAACTTTAAACTGTTGTTTCTAGCCAAAACACAAGTCCATCATCTATTCTAACATTTCCTCCAGTGAAAAAACACCCAACATGCAGTATTTCTTTAGAACAGTTTTGGATGGATTTTACTCGTAAACAGTGCTTGATCTTGTGCATTTTTCTCTTGTGATTCAGATAAGGCAACTTTTTCACTGGAAAAAGCAATATTATGGTTTTAAGTTAAAAGCGGCATAAAGATATACTTATTTATTACAAACGCACAGTTTTTTGCTTCA
Source organism: Sinocyclocheilus grahami (assembly GCF_001515645.1). Taxonomy (NCBI): domain Eukaryota; kingdom Metazoa; phylum Chordata; class Actinopteri; order Cypriniformes; family Cyprinidae; genus Sinocyclocheilus; species Sinocyclocheilus grahami. The sequence goes on along the minus strand of NW_015505430.1, from coordinate 956,603 downwards.
CTGGAGTCGTGTGGATTATTGTGATGTTTTTCTCAGCTGTTTGGATTTTCATTCTGATGGCACCCATTCACTGCACTGGATCCATTGCGGAGCAAGTGATGTAATGCTAAATTTCTCCAGATCTGTCCTGATGAGGAAACAAACTCATCTACATCTTGGATGGCCTGAGGGCAAAGTACATTTTCAACAAATTTTCATTTTTGGATGAACTAGTCCTTTAAAGTCGTACTTGCAATCGTGATGTTGGTTTGAATATCATCATGATTGTGATTTATCACAGGTAATATCAAACCAGAAGGCTATATCATACCTGTAGTGTAAGGTTCACTGTTGTTCTGTCCACAGTTCTTCATCTTGACAGGTGAAAGGCAGAGAGGTTTGACAACCTTGTGCGTTCCTTCACACCAGTAAGACGTACAGAAAGCCAGCACAGATAAAGCGAGGGCAAGGGAGGTCAGGAAAAGAGAGACCAGGGAGCGAGAACGCCTGGACATGTGGTCCAACATGCTACCCAAAGGGAAGGAGCTGGTTTTATAAAGCTACCCAGAGCTGGTTTTCTAAAGGGCAAACAGGGATCAGTAACCAAGCACAAGAAATCTTTGGGGATGAGAATGAAATTGAGAAAATTATATAAAGCAGAAATGAGTAAGAGATCCCTGTGACAGATGGTAGGATAAATGAAGATGTGGATTTATTAAAGGAGAGGGTCAGATCAGGGAAGAACCTTAGTAAGAGAGGAAAGAACAACATATGTCACAAGCTTATACACTACACCTTGTTCTGGGCAGATGATTATTATCCAAACAAAAATTAAATTAAATTAAATTAAAGAAAACTTAAAGAAAACGGAAATGTCCTTTAAGAGTTCTAAAAGGCATATTACATTAAACAGACAGACATTTGTGTGTTGCTTCCTGGCATAAGTATATCATTATATGGATTATTTTAATATTTGAAATTTTAATTTGTTTTATATATTTTATATGGAGTCATAATTTTTTTTCTATCACCAATTGCTGTAACACAAATAATCACGTTAATCTCATTCAATTGCTTTATTAGAAATTATTTGAGTTGTTTATATTTTTGATTTATGAAGCTTTGAAAACCATAGGCATAGGTCAATAAATTCCCAAAACTTTCTTTACTGTAAATCAGATTAAACTAAGGACCCTTACGATTATTTACTATTGCTTCTTCTCATATCAGTCATAATCAGTTCTGCTCATAAGTTTACATACTCCTTGCTGAATATTCAAAATGTTAAGAATTTTAACAAAAATAAGAGGGATTATTATTTTTTTATTTTATTTATCTTAATAATGTGTGTTGTTAGCTGAATGATCAATGACTGTTTGTTTGTTATGTGATGGTTGTTCACAAGTCCCTTGTTTGTCTGGAGCAGTTAAAATGCCCACAGTTCTTTAGAAAAATCCTTCAGGTCCTGCACATTCTTTAATTTTCTAGCATGTTTTAACCCTTTCCAACAGTGACTGATATTGAGATCCATCTTTTCACACTGAGGACAGTTGAGGAAATTATACACACCTATTACAAAAGGTGAAAACGTTCACTGATGCTCAAGATGGAAACACGGTGCATTACAAGCTGGGGATGTAATCCTTTGAATAGGATGATGTGTACATTTTTCTTGTTTTGTTTAAAGAATATATTTTTAGCACTATATATTTAGTATTTGGTACATATTTGGTACTTCCCTTCAAAAGCTACATGAGATATATGTTTCCCAGAATATAAAATAAGCTCGGCCCCAATTATCCAATTCAAAATGTTTACAACCTCATTTACTGTACATAGTGAAAAAATCTCAAAAGCGTACAGTCACTGTTGAAACAAGTTCAGATATGTTGAAGATGCTAGAAAACCAAGTTTTTCAAACTGCTCAGGACAAACATCTGTTATGTTAAAATGCTTATTCAGGACAGTACTAAAATAAAAACAAATAACATGCAATTTTTATGATCCCTCTTATTTTGTTAAAATGATTCATATCTTGCATATTCTGCAAGGGGTATGTAAACTTATGAGCAGAACTGTATAATCAAGCACGTTTACGTAATGCTGAATAAATGATGTGGAACTATTTTTTATTTTCCCTAACGCATCATCCAGTACAGCCCTGAATGGGATTAAAAATGAGAAAAGGAAAGAGGGAAAACGAAGGATTACGTTTGAAGTTACGTGATGAAATTATTAGTTAAGCTCTTGCATTAAGTCTAACTTTACTTGTAATCCTCTAATAATCTGTTTTAATCTGTTTGGGCTTTGTAGGTGTGCATGTGTGTGTGTTTTTTTTTTTTTTACTCTTTTAAGGATATTTATCCTTTACATAAAATATGGAACATTCAATTAAATATACACACACATATATATATATATATACATATCTGAATAAACCTGACTACATTACTGCAGGTTACATTAACAAAACTCATTGTCAATGGTTAGATCAACTGGAAATAGCTTTTTAAGGCAACAACTGCACATCTCCACTAAATTTTACAATTATTTTAATGTTTTTGTAAGCGATGTGAAAGATAAAATGTCTGCTAATCAGAACAAATGCTTGAATCAATCATTTATTTGTTAATAGTACCAAAAGGTTTAAAAGGTTTCTTATTTAAACTGCATCATGATATGAAAGCAATACCTTTTACATGTTACATTATTATATATGCAGAATTGAGAATGAAATTGAGTGGTTTTACAAGAAAATCAACAATTATTCTGCATTTAAAAAAAGCTTATTTTTACCTGTGCACATTAATCTTCTTACATCATGTCCATCGTAATAATGTCTCCCTATTCGATACATTAATTTTGATCTTTTCCACCTTCTGTGCAGTTGTTAAATACAGAAGGTCCTTGTCTCTTTGATTCAGCATGCAGTTTCTCTCCTTATCCTTTCGCGATTATTTCTGCTTTTCCTCTTTTTTGGTACAATCCTGCCCAAATCTCCTCCTTTTCCTGCCTTTCCTTGTAAATTGGTGTCACACTCTACCAAGAGCATCCATAATCCCTCTTCAGTCCATCTGTTAGTGCCATCTCCATCTTTCTATCCTGTCTTCTTTCACATTGCTCTCTCTGTCCCACCTATTCTTCACACCCCTGTACGTCTCTACCACCCCTTACATGTGACCTGCTCTGTCCTGGGACATTACCCACCCCTCCTGTGAAAAGTAATCACTCTGTACTTCTGAGAATCACATATTGTCCTTGTCCCTGTAAATCACTTCAACATGAGCTTAAATATGAAAAACATCCATCAAAATTTGTTGCTAAAGGTATTTGGGGTTCTTATGACTTCCACTGATTCCTTCCATCTTCGCTCCACTTTAAAAAAAAAAAAAAAAAAGTCCCATGAGATATTGCATTGTTTTACAATATTATTTACATTTTATTATTTACAAAAAGTGGCACATGAAAAATCAATAAGTTATAAAAACAATCATGATGTGTGAGTGATGTTTTTGATACTGTATGTGTGCAGGTGTATAAATGAAACGGGAGAAAGGGAGAGAGAAAAAAAGTTGCACGATCATCCCCAGGCCTGGGACTTGCAGTAATGGAGAACTAGTTTACCATCACTTCCAAAACACTGTAAAACAGAGTAGAACAACAAGGTTTACTGAGCTAATCAGCAAAACACACTGTTTTTTCATAGAAATGAAGGCAACTAAAATGGTTTTATTATGGCATTACCTATTAAACACATAATAAATTACACTGCTAAAGTTAGAACAGAAATGGTCTCTTGTAAAGAGGATTGTTAGATTTGACCAGCTTTGAGTTTCCTAAATAGTCAAAATATGAGCAGGTAGATCTTTAAAGGGGTCCTATTATGCTCTTTTACAAAGTCTTGATTTTGTTTTGGTGGTGTACTAGAACATGCTCTCATACTAGGTTGTTTGAAAAACACATTGTTTTTCACAAGTTATACATTATTACAACACCTCTCTCCCCAGTCTGGCATGAACGGCTCGAATAGTTCCTGTATCAATTGAAGGCCCGCCTTCTGAAATACGAAATGTGCTGTGATTGGTTAGCTGGGCCAGTGTGTGTTGTGATTGGCAGCACTCGGCGCCTGGTTGGGAAATGTCACGCCTCTTACCATAGCCGCTTGCGAGCTTCAGTGTAAATATTGCGTTAATATCAAATCAATTTGAGCGCGATTTAAACCCGGATGATTGTAACCACTCTACGTTTGTCTGCCTTGGGAAAGCTAGCGTGTCTCCGACATAGTGATAACACTCGGTGCCTTCTCTAGTGCAGCTCAACCAGGTCTCGTCCCATTCGTCGATATTTGTGATGTCACAAATCCCAGAAAATATGCGTTGTAGTCCAAACGAGTCGTTCGTTGTAGTTTTTGAAAAGTGATTTCTGTTCAATAAAATATCTCCTTTTGAATTGGACTTTGAGCTTTGTAACTTCACAGATCTTTTATATGCTCAAACAGCAACATTACAGACTAACTAAAGTTGAAAAAGTGAAAACGCATAATAGGACCCCTTTAAACACTGTAAGAGGAATACTTGCTAAGCAGCATTTGTCAGTGGCTGCACTACTGTCAAAATGGCAATCTGAATGATTTCAGTCTACTTGCGATTTTCTTACAAAGCCAGAAGGGGCAGAGACACACACAAACACAAAAAACATACCTCAAAAAGCGCACCCACTTCCTGGTCTGGTGATGGAGCAAATGACTGATTGACATAAATGAACTGATGGAAGAGCAGAAAGATAAAGATAAAGAATTCCGTACAGAAAAGCAAAAAGAAAAAACAACAACAATAGTTTAGCTCTCATAATTCTTTTTTTTTTTCTGTTTGATTTCATGAGTGATATTATTTTGATTGGGTTCACAAATACACATATTTATGAAAACATTACATACATTATATTTATGTATATAAATATGTTATATTTACGTTATAATTATTGAAAAATTAAAATATATTTTATGTAACAATTATTTAAAAAATATGGGTCAATGACGAAAAGGTGATTTATTTTCATACGTTAGAATGTGTCCTGTTTCATTTTATTTTTCTGAGCCAAAAATAATAACTATCATACATTTTTACCATGATTTATGGAAGACACCCACTAAAATGTCATTCAGTATAACAATAGTTCATGCCAAAAAATCTTGTAAGGCATATTTGGAACAAGAATCATTAGATGACATTAAAAGACTCTCCAAATCTAATTAATTGTATTTTTAAATCTTTCCCACCATCCTTCAAGCCACTACGTTTTACCTATCTGTCAGCAAGAAGTTTTTAATCATTTAAAATATAACAAAATGTAGAATGATCACCTTTTCGTTTATATATTTTAATAAGCACAGGTCAGAATAAGTATGTTGTTGTATTTTTACATAAATATGTATGTTACGCTGAATCCTGATAGAACACAAAACACACCCGGTCTAACATTGCACTTTAATGCTCTTTAATGTAATGAGGTGCCATGACGGAGGTGAATAACATACCAGTTGTTCACTAGGATCGAGTTTGAGAAAGCGTGAGATAAACTGAGCGAGTGACTGTACTGTCCTCCCGCTTTCCACAGACCATTTTTTGGTCTTCATGATGGGCGTATCACCGACCGCCTTCAACAGCACATCAACTGAAATATATAATGAGAAAAACATCATGTACAACATATTTGGAAAATCTGTATACCATATTTATTAAAGGGATAGTTCATTCAAATATAAAAATCTGTCATCATTTACTCACCCTCATTCCAAACCTGTATGAGATTCTTTCTTCCATACTATGGAAGTCACTGGCTACTGTCAACTGTTTGGTTACCCACATTCTTCAAAAGATCTTCTTTTGTGATCAGCAGAAGAAAGAAACTTTGGAATGACATGAGGGTGACAATGACGACAGAATCTTCTTTTTTTGGGTGAACTATCCCTTTAAGAAGTTGAAATTCATTACAGATACAATTAGCAAACAAAAAACAAAAAAGAAAAATACATACATACATACATACATATATATATATATATATATATATATACAGTGGGGCAAAAAAGTATTTAGTCAGCCACCAATTGTGCAAGTTCTCCCACTTAAAAAGATGAGAGGCCTGTAATTTTCATCATAGGTATACCTCAACTATGAGAGACAAAATGAGAAAAAAAAATCCAGAAAATCCCATTGTAGGATTTTTAAAGAATTAATTGGTAAATTCCTTGGTAAAATAAGTATTTGGTCACCTACAAACAAGCAAGATTTCTGGCTCTCACAGACCTGTAACTTCTTCTTTAAGAGGCTCCTCTGTCCTCCACTGGTTACCTGTATTAATGGCATCTGTTTGAA
>NW_015505430.1:945543-948157 GCF_001515645.1 Sinocyclocheilus grahami | reverse complement strand
CAATATGGTTTAGTAATTAAAATCATTTAATTATTGTCCGTGCAGAGGCTATTCCGTTTTATTGATCTATGGCGCATTCATTTTGATTCTTTACACGTGTAATGATGTCCAGTGACTTGTTTGCATTATTTATGCATTATTTTATTTATTTGTAAGACTTTTTTATGACTAAATTTGGTAATGGGAGAGTAAAATTATTTTTAAAACGTACACCGTTCAAACTAGGCTGCTTATGTTGAAGTGTTCGGGATGTGGTTTTTAATGATGAGACCTTTTTTGTAATCAGGCTCTCAAAAAGTATATAAAAATTTGGATATAGATTTATCGGCCAACATATCGGTTATCGGCTTTCAAAAATAAAGGATTATTGGTTATCGGTATCGGCCAAAACTTTCATATCGGTGCATCCTTAGTTAATATGATAATAAGTAATAAAATGTAATATAATTGATAAGAGAAGCTGCAATATCCCACGTCAGAGGAAATAATACACTTTATCACACTTACTTTTCCTTAAGTGTGAACATAATGTTTTCAGACACTAAATTGCATGTTATTTACAATTAAATGAAAATGTATTAAGGCCTACATTTTTAATAACTGCAATTAGTTAATAGTTAATCATGTTTTTTACCCAATTAAGTAGGACTTCAGTACATCTTTATAGGCAATTTTTTAATTATTTCTACTGTCTTTGCAATATGCTTAAAGTGTATTGCCAAATATCCTTCCATAGACATATATGGTAATTTAGTTTTTAATCATTTAAAATATAATAAAATGTAGAATGATCACTTTTTATATATTTTAATAAGCACAGGTCAGAATAAGTATGGTATTATATTATACTATAAGTATGTTATTATTATTATATTACATATTATTATAAGTACAGTTTTTAAATATCATTTTAAAATTTGAAGTACACTACAAGTGCATATTCAAAACAATTAAATGCACTTTTTCCACAGGGGTGTGCTGCTAATTATTGTTTGATGCTGAAATGTTGAAAGCAAGTGAAGTAAAAATTTACAAGTATATGACTCTATACATAAATAATAATAATAATATAGGCTTTGCAATAAAAGCATTACATAAATACATTAGTATGGTACAATATTGCCATGGAGTCCGCAAAGGTGTTCACAAGAAGCAATTAAATGTGAAATAATACACGGTAATAACTTATCACCTATGGTTGAAAAGGTGGCAAGATATTACCGTAAGCCACACTATAAGAATGGTTAATTAATATTAATATAATTAATTAAATTAGCATTTAGGACTAACTTTCTTTAAATGAAATAAAAAACTACAACTTTAACAATCTCTGTCATGGTTTAAAAAAAATAAAAAAAAGCACGCGTGCTTGGTCAGCCATTGGCTGCCTTTAAACAAACGGCACCTTGATTGGCTGACAGAGCGGTCAATCTTCGAGAAATCGCGGAAGTAGCTCGCTAATAAACTACGCGAAATAATCAATGCAGCAGCGTTTAGAAATTAATACATAACCGTTTCTCTGCTCATGTATATAATTCTAAAACCATACTCTTTTTCTTCTCATCCGACGATCCAGTGTGTTCAGTGGCAGTGTGATGTACCGAGGGATCATCTTTTTGATTTTCTGTAGGAGATTCTGCGTTGTCAGACATCCTCCGACATTCACAACAGGCTGACAGGCAGCTACACTAGACAACAGGCGTCCTGCCACTGAGATTATTATTTTGTTTTCAAATTAAAAGTCGCTGTTTGCGTTCTATTTTTTTTTCCAGCCTACAATAAAAAAGAAACAAAAATATTAATTATAGATTTATTTATCATTTTATATATATTTATATAGTCTATGTTAGTTTTACCTTGATTTAGTATTTTAAATTGACTTGATTTTCAAATTAAAAGTCTCTGATTAAGTTCTATTTTGTTAACAGGCTACTATAAAAATAAAAAAAGAGATTTATTATAGATTTATTTATCATTTTATATATATTTATATAGTCTATGTTAGTTTTACCTCAATTTAGTATTTTAAATTGACTTGATTTTCAAATTAAAAGTCTCTGATTAAGTTCTATTTTGTTAACAGGCTACTATAAAAAGAAAAAAAGAGATTTATTATAGATTTATTTATCATTTTATATATATTTATATAGTCTATGTTAGTTTTACCTTGATTTAGTATTTTAAATTGACTTGATTTTCAAATTAAAAGTCTCTGATTAAGTTCTATTTTGTTAACAGGCTACTATAAAATGAAAAAAATAGATTTATTATAGATTTATTTATTATTTATTTTTATATAGTTTTTTTTTGTTAATTCAATTCGTTTTAATTCAGGACCAAAAGATTTTAAGAACACACCACTGGGTGGCGACATTTTCATCAGAATGGTTACATGTGATAAAACCTTGTTCTGGAAAGGTTGTTGTGTGCTAAGTAAATGTTCAGTAGATATTTACGTGTTCTGGTGTTAAAGAGATCTACTGTGTTGCATTTATTGCACTTTATATGTAAGTATACTGTTTACTTTGATATGCTTCTTGGCTCCACAATATTTCGAACATTCGAACCCCTCTAACATTAAAGCCAAGTATTCCTTTCGAAATCTGGGGAGTTT
>NW_015505430.1:942826-945261 GCF_001515645.1 Sinocyclocheilus grahami | reverse complement strand
CTCTAACATTAAAGCCAAGTATTCCTTTCGAAATCTGGGGAGTTTACAGGGCAGCAAATATAAATCCATGTTTAAATGCTGTTCAGACTTATTTTGGCATTGTAAAGATAAAAATAGACTGATTTAGTGTTTCATGTAAATGGATTCTCTAATTGAGTAAACCACTCCTTCAGTAATGCTGGGTATTATTTGTGATCTCATACACTGGCAACACTTCCAGCCATTCATCATTGTATTAGTAACCCTAGTGACAGTGTGTTTTAGTGTGATGTAAGCTGTTCTATGAAAAAGGAAGTGATGTGATGTGATGTGATTCATGGCTCAGCTGCAGCATCCTTGAATTCTCGTCCCAGGCAGGACATCTTGGCCACCAAAGGAGAAAGACTGTCAGTTGTAGCCTTTAGTCTGTAATTAATTTGAGCTCTGTAAAGACTGTGCTATATTTGATACATTAATTTTTAAGTCCTCTTTCTGAAAAATCTGTTATACTGTACACAATCTACTACATGCTTTCTGCCCTCTGATTGATAGTTCATATTTTAGTAAGTGTCATACTTTAATTCAAAAAATATTCTCCTTCAGGATGTCTTTTTGCTGCGAAATCTTTAATGATTTTTAAAAAAGTAAATGTAAGAACAAATTTTATGCTATCAATATTTCAAGATGAACATTTACTAAATGAAAGCAACTTAGGCTTATATATAAACTCGATATTTTGTGTTATTTTAAAAGTTTTGTGATTTTCTTTTTTATTTAATCTAAAGGTTCAACAAACTGTTTCATTTAAATAGCCTAAACTAGATTTTTTTTTTCCTGAACATTATTTCACACAACTTTTAACTTAAAGAAATCTTTAGCTTTTTCATCTTGGCCTTTGCACGTCTATTATAATATTGATGGTGAAAGTGATATACGTGGATATACAAAAACAAAGCACAAAACAGAGCTTTAGAACAGGTTCTGCTTAAACAAGCTCTTGAAATGTTGACAGACAGGATTCCGAAAACGTGTGTCATTGTGTTTCATCCATGGCAATAAACTAAACACACAATGTACAAGTGCATTATTACAACACCTCAAAATCAAGTGCATTTCTATGTGACAAAAAATGCCTTATGAAGTTATAGCATTTGTTATGAATTCAGTAATATCCTCCTGAGAACCAGAAATAAAAAGCTTTGTGAATTTAGTATTTTTTCATGTCATTACATTTTTTAGAGCAGGGGTGCCCAAACTCGGTCCTGGAGGGCCGGTGTCCTGCAGAGTTTAGCTCCTGCTTGTCTCAACACACCTGCCTGGAAGTTTCTAGTATGCCTAGTAAGACATTGATTAGCTGCTTCAGGTGTGTTTGATTAGGGTTGGAGCTAAACTCTGCAGGACCCTCCAGGACCGAGTTTGGGCACCTCTGAGCCAATCAGTAGATATGGGGATTGTTAGGAGGCCATGATGATCAGAGGCCAATGGGCAAATTTGGTCACACCTCTACTCTTTTCGAAACACATCCTGGGATTTTTAATGACCACAGAGAGTCAAATCTTATTTGCATATTAAAGTGCTGTTGGGAAAAAGATTTTCATAATAATATCCAATATTTCATAAGAAAATTGATATATAATTTGTTTTCCTATTCAATTCTTTTGTCTCCCAAAATGTATAATAAACATGCTTTTAGTCCTGGTGTCCTCTTCAGTGGACATGTCAAATCTAATTTGCATATTAAAGTGCTGTTGGGACAGCATGTTGAAAAAGATTTTCATAATAATATCCAATATTTCATAAGAAAATTTACCATAAGGATGTACAATTTTATCACTAAATTATTGTCAGCCATTTTTAAAAACCAAGGAGAGAGAGTTGTCATGGAGAAACATCCAATCATTTGGTATCTCTGGAAAGCCCTGAATGTGCTCTGTACAGGACTCCAGACTTAAAACTGTGACATGTAACGTCTCAGAGAAATTCACTAAAATATAATGTCCACTACAGAAGGCAAAAACTCCATAGCTGGATCTCAGGAGGATATCTGTCATTATTTGTTTCTGTCCTGTTTTATTTATTCATTTATTTACTCCAATTTAAGGCCATATATAACCCAGTAAATCATTCAAGAGGAAACTCGTTGGCCAGATGGGCTGGATTTGTCCAAGGCTGAATTGTAGCCCCAGTCCAGCCCTGTTCTCAACTATGTTATTAAAGATAAAACAGAATGATTTGATATACTATTTTACTTTATGCAATATGTGCGTAAAATGTACATAATTTTATATTCCCATTCTATACAATGTATCTATAGGCTACACTGCATCTAATTTGCATATGAATGTGTTCTTCAGGCAAACCATAATGAAAAAAGAAGTGTTATAATGGGAGTAATAACTTGGCAACATTTTCATAAGAATATCTCATATTTCATAGGAATATTGATCTATAATTGT
>NW_015505430.1:916276-942140 GCF_001515645.1 Sinocyclocheilus grahami | reverse complement strand
CTAATTTGCATATTAAAGTGCTGTTGGGACAGCATGTTGAAAAAGATTTTCATAATAATATCCAATATTTCATAAGAAAATTGATATATAATTTGTTTTCCTATTCAATTCTTTTGTCTCCCAAAATGTATAATAAACATGCTTTTAGTCCTGGTGTCCTCTTCAGTGGACATGTATGAAATTATGTCCTGTTTCATAACAGAAGCTCATATTTTGATTTGAAACCCCATAATATTTTCCTGAGATGTTAATTTATGACAAACAATTTGAAAATGAATCAGATTTAAATTATAATTACAAAATATTATCATATTTCCATAAGGATGTACAATTTTATCACTAAATTATTGTCAGCCATTTTTAAAAACCAAGGAGAGAGAGTTGTCATGGAGAAACATCCAATCATTTGGTATCTCTGGAAAGCCCTGAATGTGCTCTGTACAGGACTCCAGACTTAAAACTGTGACATGTAACGTCTCAGAGAAATTCACTAAAATATAATGTCCACTACAGAAGGCAAAAACTCCATAGCTGGATCTCAGGAGGATATCTGTCATTATTTGTTTCTGTCCTGTTTTATTTATTCATTTATTTACTCCAATTTAAGGCCCTATATAACCCAGTAAATCATTCAAGAGGAAACTCGTTGGCCAGATGGGCTGGATTTGTCCAAGGCTGAATTGTAGCCCCAGTCCAGCCCTGTTCTCAACTATGTTATTAAAGATAAAACAGAATGATTTGATATACTATTTTACTTTATGCAATATGTGAATGTCCATAAATTGGTATTCTCATTTTATACAATGTATCTTTACATTGCATCTAATTTGCATATCAATGTGTTCTTGGGGCAAACCATAATGAAAAAATAAGCAGAATAATGGAAGAAATAACTTCTATAAGATACTTTTATATGAATATCTCATATTTCATAGGAATATTGATCTATAATTGTTTCCCCTATTGACTTTTTGTGTCTCCCCAAAATGCCTGATTAACATGCCATTTGTCCTGGTGTCCTCTACAGAAGACATATGAAAATGATGCCTTGTTTCGTAACAAAAAGTGATATTCCGATTTGAAACCCCATAGATGTTTATTTATGACAAATGATTTCAAAATGAGTCAGATTTAAAGGGGTGCTATTATGCGTTTTCCCTTTTTCAACTTTAGTTAGTCTGTAATGTTGCTGTTTGAGCATAAAAAAGATCTGCAAAGCTACAAAGCTCAAAATCCACTTCAAAAGGAGATATTTTATTGAACAGAAATCACTTTTCAAGAACTACAACGAACGACTCGTTTGGACTACAACGCATATTTTCCGGGATTTGTGACATCACAAATATCGACGAATGGGACGAGACCTGGTTGAGCTTCACTAGAGAAGGCAACGAGTGTTATCACTATGTCGGAGACATGCTAGCTTTCCCAAGGCAGACGAACTTAGAGTAGTTACAATCATCCGGGTTTAAATCGCGCTCAAATTGATTTGATATTAACGCAATATTTACACTGAAGCTGGCAGGTGGCTATGGTAAGGGGCATGACATTTCCCGACCAGGCGCCGAGTGCTGCCAATCACAACACACACTGGCCCAGCTAACCAATCACAGCACATTTCGTCTTTCAGAAGGCGGGCCTTCATTTGATACAGGAACTATTCGAGCCCTTCATGCCAGACTGGGATAGAGAGGTGTTGTAATAATGTAAAACATGTGAAAAATAATGTGTTTTTTCGAACAACCTAGTATGAGAGCCTGTTCTAGTACACCCCCAAAACAAAATCAAGACTTTGTAAAAGAGCACAATAGGACCCCTTTAAAAATATTGTATTTCCCTAAGAGTGCTCAAATTGATCATTCTGTCAATTTCAGTCATATTTAAATAACAAGTAGAAGCTATGGCATGTAAAGTCTCAGAGAAATTCACTAAAATAGAATGGCCTCTACAGAGGACAAAAGTCTATGCCTGCGGGTCCCAGGAGATGATGCTTTGTTCACCATATATAATTTGTTTTCCTATTCAATTCTTTTGTCTCCCAAAATGTATAATAAACATGCTTTTAGTCCTGGTGTCCTCTACAGTGGACATGTATGAAATGATGTCCTGTTTCATAACAGGAAGTCATATTTTGATTTGAAACCCCATAATATTTTCCTGAGATGTTAATTTATGACAAACAATTTGAAAATTAATCAGATTTAAATTATAATTACAAAATATTATCATATTTCCATAAGGATGTACAATTTTATCACTAAATTATTGTCAGCCATTTTTAAAAACCAAGGAGAGAGAGTTGTCATGGAGAAACATCCAATCATTTGGTATCTCTGGAAAGCCCTGAATGTGCTCTGTACAGGACTCCAGACTTAAAACTGTGACATGTAACGTCTCAGAGAAATTCACTAAAATATAATGTCCACTACAGAAGGCAAAAACTCCATAGCTGGATCTCAGGAGGATATCTGTCATTATTTGTTTCTGTCCTGTTTTATTTATTCATTTATTTACTCCAATTTAAGGCCCTATATAACCCAGTAAATCATTCAAGAGGAAACTCGTTGGCCAGATGGGCTGGATTTGTCCAAGGCTGAATTGTAGCCCCAGTCCAGCCCTGTTCTCAACTATGTTATTAAAGATAAAACAGAATGATTTGATATACTATTTTACTTTATGCAATATGTGCGTAAAATGTACATAATTTTATATTCCCATTCTATACAATGTATCTATAGGCTACACTGCATCTAATTTGCATATGAATGTGTTCTTCAGGCAAACCATAATGAAAAAAGAAGTGTTATAATGGGAGTAATAACTTGGCAACATTTTCATAAGAATATCTCATATTTCATAGGAATATTGATCTATAATTGTTTCCCCTATTGACTTTTTGTGTCTCCCCAAAATGCCTGATTAACATGCCATTTGTCCTGGTGTCCTCTACAGAAGACATATGAAAATGATGCCTTGTTTCGTAACAAAAAGTGATATTCCGATTTGAAACCCCATAGATGTTTATTTATGACAAATGATTTCAAAATGAGTCAGATTTAAAGGGGTGCTATTATGCGTTTTCCCTTTTTCAACTTTAGTTAGTCTGTAATGTTGCTGTTTGAGCATAAAAAAGATCTGCAAAGCTACAAAGCTCAAAATCCACTTCAAAAGGAGATATTTTATTGAACAGAAATCTCTTTTCAAGAACTACAACGAACGACTCGTTTGGACTACAACGCATATTTTCCGGGATTTGTGACATCACAAATATCGACGAATGGGACGAGACCTGGTTGAGCTTCACTAGAGAAGGCAACGAGTGTTATCACTATGTCGGAGACATGCTAGCTTTCCCAAGGCAGACGAACTTAGAGTAGTTACAATCATCCGGGTTTAAATCGCGCTCAAATTGATTTGATATTAAAGCAATATTTACACTGAAGCTGGCAGGTGGCTATGGTAAGGGGCATGACATTTCCCGACCAGGCGCCGAGTGCTGCCAATCACAACACACACTGGCCCAGCTAACCAATCACAGCACATTTCGTCTTTCAGAAGGCGGGCCTTCATTTGATACAGGAACTATTCGAGCCCTTCATGCCAGACTGGGATAGAGAGGTGTTGTAATAATGTAAAACATGTGAAAAATAATGTGTTTTTTCGAACAACCTAGTATGAGAGCCTGTTCTAGTACACCCCCAAAACAAAATCAAGACTTTGTAAAAGAGCACAATAGGACCCCTTTAAAAATATTGTATTTCCCTAAGAGTGCTCAAATTGATCATTCTGTCAATTTCAGTCATATTTAAATAACAAGTAGAAGCTATGGCATGTAAAGTCTCAGAGAAATTCACTAAAATAGAATGGCCTCTACAGAGGACAAAAGTCTATGCCTGCGGGTCCCAGGAGATGATGCTTTGTTCACCTTCAACCCTGATTACTCCTGAATTACCCGATTCTACACATGAGTGAGGTTGGACCGTGTCCACACAGTAATAAGACAATTCGTGTGAAATAATTTTGTTCTGATGGGAAAAGAATAAAACCCCATGTCAGTCAGTACTTTCATGACTGTTCAGTGTTTACAGCTTTTTGTCCCGGACAAAACTGACGTCACTTCCTTGCCCATCCCTAAAGGAAAAGAAAGAAAAGAAAAAGAAATATCGGAGAGAAGAGCGACGCCAGAAAAGTCAGTAAAAGAAGGAAAGCGAAAGAGATTGAAAGGTACATTTGGTTATAGAACAAACAGGTACAAGCTCACTGATAAGCACACAGTGATCAAAGTCAGTTTAATTCTGTCGTTTTGAAGGAAACCTATTGGATAACTCAGTTGGGCTCGTAACTTTTAGTGGCAGTTACTCCCACTTTAGGGACCTTCATTGCATTAAACTAGACTATTTGATAACAAATAGATTTTTGCTCTATTACAGCTTCACTGGACAGGAGGACGCATTCCTGGGCAAAAGGCAGGTCTTCTGCTTAAAATTAACATCACTGGTAAGAGTTACTTGGCTGCAATTAAACTAAGTTACTTCGTTTTCATCTAATGTGTATTATATTTGACATAAAAGTTGTTTTATAGTATTCATCACAGTTGAACTGGCCTCAGAATATCTGCTTTTATACTCGTAGTCAGTAGATCTGGTAAAGGCGTCTAGAACTGATTCCCTTTCCAACTGTTACAGCTGTTTTTGAATATAGCGACATTGCTTATTTCTTTCGTGTTAATAAGATTCTCAAATGACCCTAAAATGGATTTTTACCAGCAATAAAGGGTGAAACGCGCTAATTATGAAATGTTTATGTCGAATCATTTAAATTTATTAAAGTATGTAAAACTATTTAGTAAATAAATAGGCTATAATAAAGTAAGAAATTATCCCTGTGCTTTAAAATAATTTCCTGGGCTTCAGAAAACGGTCTGTTTCTGTCATAAATCTCAAAAGCACGTTTTAAAAAGACGTGGGCACGTTCATATTGTTTATCTGAGACTTTGCGTCTCGTCCTCGCGAGAAAGCTCGAGCAGTGTTGCCAACTTAGCAATTTTGTTGCTAGATTTAGCAACTTTTCACACTACCCTAGCAACCTTTTCTTCCAAAAGCACCTAGCAACAAATTTA
This sequence comes from Sinocyclocheilus grahami, assembly GCF_001515645.1. Taxonomy (NCBI): domain Eukaryota; kingdom Metazoa; phylum Chordata; class Actinopteri; order Cypriniformes; family Cyprinidae; genus Sinocyclocheilus; species Sinocyclocheilus grahami. The sequence continues at coordinate 937,021 of NW_015505430.1, read as the reverse complement.
GCTGTTTTTAAAATTTATTTGGCAACTTTTAGCAACTTTTGATAAGTGACTCAAACGAAAAAAGGGCACACATTTTCCATCTAAATCACACAAAATAAGGAAACCAACGATGCCTAGCAGTACACAATTCACACGAATTAAGTTATTGCTATTTGCAATTGTTTAATTTAATAATAATAATTGAATATTTGAATAATTGTTCATTTATGATACACCTTGTTAGTAGCTTGTACCTGTGATTATTGATCAGTTAGTACACTGTAAAAAAAAATATCTAGAAAAATGGAAAAGGTACTAGTTATTTTCCAGGACATTATCCGTTATCCATTATTCATTATCCATTGTAACCCGAAAACACAAAATGCTATGCGTAATTTCAAAAACGGTGAAAAATCAATATGGAAAATTCCTTCATATTAACATAGATTGTGTCCTATTTTTATACTAACTGCTAATACACTGCTTAAAACTATAATTGTTCAGAATGTGGTTTTACTAGTTTACTAGCTAATAAAAAAAACTTAAATTGTAATTGTTCAAAAATGTGTAAGTGTTCAATAATTCAATGTTGTATTTAAAAAAACAGTTATTTATATTTTAATATTATATTACGTTATATTATTTTATGAACAAATCTAAATCAACACATAAAATATTTGTTTCCTGAGATTTTATGTAATTTTGCGTCATAATTATGTAATAATGTCATCGTGCAATGACATCACAATGTCATTTAGCAACTTTTAGCAACAATTTGACCCGAAAATTAGTTGGCAACACTGAGCTCGAGGGAAGAATGCATTTAAGCACACGCTTCACATGCAAGTCCGAGCTTGGCTTTGGCGTCTGTCAGCTCCTCTTTTTCACAGCCTTTACGCAATCATAACTTTTTTCTTTTTTTTTTGTGCAACATAATGATTTCATACCTGACTGTGGATAAAACATGGAATTTACCGAGTAATATAATCACGTGTCTTATATCTCATATCTCCCTTAAAACTGAATCACACTGAATAAAAACTTGGATAAGGAAAGATATTTAAAAAATTTCATAACATAAAATGAACATTAAATATATCATCGTGCAATGACATCACAATGTCATTTAGCAACTTTTAGCAACAATTTGACCCGAAAATTAGTTGGCAACACTGAGCTCGAGGGAAGAATGCATTTAAGCACACGCTTCACATGCAAGTCCGAGCTTGGCTTTGGCGTCTGTCAGCTCCTCTTTTTCACAGCCTTTACGCAATCATAACTTTTTTCTTTTTTTTTTGTGCAACATAATGATTTCATACCTGACTGTGGATAAAACATGGAATTTACCGAGTAATATAATCACGTGTCTTATATCTCCCTTAAAACTGAATCACACTGAATAAAAACTTGGATAAGGAAAGATATTTAAAAAATGTCATAACATAAAATGAACATTAAATATAATAAAATGTAGTCTTATTGTAACTAACAATCAATCACATTTTATTTGTATAATACATTTAAAAACAAATGAAGAGTTCAGATGCAAAAGCCTCTAAATGCCATCTGAAATTTTCATCTAAAATGAGCATTTTTATCAGGCTCCTATATTTATGTTCAGTTATTTCATTTTAATATCACAGAAAAGGACCTATACATTGCCATTAAAGTAAAATTACTGAACCTTCGCATAGGAGCCAGATAAAAATACAAAGTTTAGATGAAAATTTCAGATGGCACTTAGAGGCTTTTGCATCTGAACTCTTCAAATGTTTACATACAAGGACCATACAAAAAACAAGCAATATTAAATAATAATTAACAAATTATAATGTAATATAATGGTTAGTTATAAACCATTTTATTGCACTTTAAATGTTTATTACATCTTTTCTTCATCTGACTTTGCAGTTTCGTTCCTCAATTGCTACCATGCCTCTCCAAAAATCATCTTCTCGAACCCCTCGTCTGGATCCCACCATGATCTCTGCCCCCCTGGGTGATTTCCGTCACACCATGCACATTGGTCGTGGTGGAGACGCTTTTGGTGACACCTCCTTCCTGTCCAGCCATGGCCCCTCTAGTCCTAATCCCAAGTCTGTGCAACCAGACGTGGAAGCCACTGTAGAGACCACAGACAATCAGATGAACCATAACAATGAATTTGAATACGCAGTAGATACCGGTCCGAATGAGCTCCAGCATTCCGATTCAGTTTCTTCCTTTGACCTCGACTTGGATTTAGGGCCTTCGATTTTAGGAGATGTCCTGGGAGTGATGGACGGTCTGACGATGGGTTTTCACGAAGACAGTGAAGAGGTGTTTAGTTCCAGCAAGAGCACAAGAGATGTGATGATGTCACCAAGGAGTGCTGCCAATGAGTTGAGCGAGAGGATGAGAATGGAAAGTATGACCAAAGAGGTGAGCCAACGAGAAGAGCAACTCAACGAAGTCAATGGAGTGAAATCAAAAGGGCTCAGGCCCAAAGTGCGATTCAGCGACAAACGTGATGAGATCATCGGGCGACAGGAGATAATCGAAGGGCTAGATGTGGAAGTTGAAGAAGAAATGGGCTTGAGACCAAATAAGGAGATGCAAGAGATTAGTGGGAGAATGGCTTACGACAAAGACCCAAGACAAGCAGAGGTGGTTAATCGGAGGGAGGACAACTCTCCAAGCCTCTCTTCCTCAGTGAGCTCAGAATATGAGGGAGTCTCACCATTGGACCAGAGGAGAGAAGACCAGCATCTTTCAGAAACAGATTCAGAGGAGGAGGGTGCCAACGGACAACAAGGATACACTTTTGAGGACGAATTCGATGATGAGATTGGCCTATAAGAGGACATATTGAGCGATTTGAGGACCAAAAATTAGTCACTGGCATATGGATCATGACATGAACAGAATTATTCTTAAAAAAGAAAAAACATCCATACAGGGAGAGTTAATGAAAATTTCATCTTGAGGTAATAACTGGACAATTTGGAACTTTCTTTTCCAAGTTTACAATGGTGTTTGCTCATTTTTGGAACTATTTTATGAAAGTAAGACAATGTTACAGTTTTGTTTTTTATTGGATTTTATAACTACAAATTTTGAAAGTCTCCCATGTACAGTGTGATGTCTTACAAAGAATAACCTATGAACAAACATATTCATACATTTCCCACGGTCTCAACTATATAATGTTGAGCAGTAAATGTTCAGTTTTTCCAATTCATAACTCCGTTAAAGGGCACTTTGCCTTCTTCAGTTAACTGGAAACAGCTTTAATCTTGATGGAGAGTGAATACCTAAAGTTCATACAGAATGGAACAAAAAGGTGATGTTTAGATTATGGTTATCTACAGTGCCTTACATGAAGATGTTTTCCAATGTTTCCAATGTTAGTTTCACTGAAAAGCCAATGATGAAGCTTTTCTTTTTGTGCGAAGATGCAAGGTTGCTGAATGCATTCACAAATGCTGGAATTTTCTCCTGGGAGTTTTCATTACATATACATTCATATCTTAAAATGGAAGAAGCAATCAGATTGTGTATTGTTGTTGATGTACTCATTTAAAAAGTGCAACAATGAAATGCACGTAATAGTTACACACTACAAAATAGTCTTAAAGCTAAACAGCCGCAAACTGCATAGCTTTTAAACTGTGAATGAAAATAATCTAGTCGATCATTTGACTGTAGCACTCGACTAGCTTCATAAAGAGAAGCATGAAAAGCTTTAGGCTGGATTCGTTTTAAAAGCAGTTGCTTTTATCTTGCTTTCCCAGTTGTTTGATTTGAATACTAAAGAATATATAACAGACAATCAGTGAGTTTACACTTAAATCATGCTGCCAATTGAAGTAATGTAGATTGGGCTAGACCAAAATGTGTAATTAAAAGTTTTATTAAACTATCTGTGGCATTTTGCATTCTTTGAATGTGCTGAAGGGAGGCAAATTAATTTCTGTAAGTATGCTATTTTTATTGATATATTTTTTTATTTTAAAGTCAAGTAAATAAATGAATACTATCTTGTAACTCCCTCTCATGTTATTTGAATTGCATCAGTGTGGGATCATTTTGCCTTAAGATATTTCCATGAAGGTTAGCTGGATTGATAGATTTATGGATGGAAAGATAAATAAATAAAAATAGCTTAGTTTAGTTCCAAGACTTTTCAGAATAACTCTAAATGTTATACATTTTTGTATATGCGGTTCACTATCTACAAATGCCACATACATGACTACAAGTCCAGAGTTATTATTACAGCACCGGCTAAAGTTGAAAAAGGTAAAAAAAAAAAAAAAGTAAAAAAGGTAACAATTGCTGGAAGTGGAATTGAATATTTACAAAAATGTCCCAAAAAATTGGCCAGAAATGTAAACAAGTTCTTTCTTCATACTTAAACTGGAGGGCATCCTTCCATATTAAAACCGTTTCCTCTTTCCAGCAAGAGACACTGAACTCATCTCAGTCTTGAAGGCAAATTCAGAGCACTCAATGCATAAAAACCCAAACTTTTTTTCAATATAACCTGGTAAAATCATGGTTTCATCATGATTTTATCTAGGCTTAGCAAATTTCCTTCAGTAAAGTTGTCAACTGAAAACAGTTTGTCTAAGGCAAAATGTAGACTGAATTGTTGAATTGTCAATTATTTTACATGAAGAAATAAGGACTAACAAAACACTTTTCTGTTTATTATAATGTGTGTGAAGGCTACTATGGTTTTGACCCATAAAACCAGCAGTCTGCCTTTAGCTTTAAACTGAAAGACTAAAAATAATCTGTTATGTCCATTAAGAAGTCCTAATCTTTTTTTTTTTGTACTGAACGGATACCCAAGGAAAAGTGGCTCTTCGGTAAATATGCTCGTGTTATAAATAATGTTAATACACAACCAACAGACTTGTGGATGATTTAGAACATTTTAACGAGTACAAATTAGTAATTCATCATACAATTACATTATTTCTGCCTCAAGAAGTTGAAATATTGGTTCCGGAAGGGATGGAAAAATGACAGAAATACATACGAGTCATGCATACCTAGATGTTCCATTCATCCATCTATGTACAAATTCTACACATGCACATTCTTTCTGCCTGAAACTGTCCAGTCTCTCGTTCTCTCTTCCCACTCACTGACTCACTCACACAGACACACGCACACAGTTAAACAGAAATAGTTCTGAAGATGTTGAATCCCGACAGCGCGGTGGAAATGAGAAGTCCAGGAATCTGCGGGTGCCAGTGGAGCTCCTTCACTTCTTTCTGGCCCTGGTGAAGGAACAGTAGCTGTGGTGGTAGCTGTTTTAAGCCCCCTGCCTGTTCTCCCATGTCACATGACTCCACTGACAGATCCCATTGGCTAATAACATCATCAGCTCCAGAAGCAGCAAACACGCTGGAGTCAACAGGGTTCCACTCCACTGACGTCACAGGAGCACTGTGCTGCTTAAAACTGGCCACTGGATGTCCAGACTGAAAAAAAGAAACATGATCACTTTGTCTGAATGTGAATGTGATCACTTTAAACAATAAACAAAAATAAGTAACATACAGATAACATAAAACACTGTACAAAAGTTTGGGGTCAGTAGGTTTTTTTGTATTTATACCTTTAATTAGCAAGAACACATTAAACTGATTAAAAGTGACAGTAAAGACATTTATAATATTATAAAACATATCCATTTAAAAAATGCTGTTCTTTATAACTTTCTATTCAAAGAATCACAGAAACATACAGCCGTTTCCTCAAAAATATTAAGCAGCAAAAAAAAAAAGTTTTCTTCATTGATAAAATCAACATATTTGAATGATTTCTGAAAACTCATGTGACACTGAAGACTAATGCCTGCTGAAAATGACATTTAAATTACATGTTAAAATATAAATTTTTTACTTTTGTAATAATATTTCAGAATATTACTTTTTTAGTGTATACTGATCAAATAAATGCAGCCTTGGTGAGACTTCTTTCAATAACATAACATCTTACAGAGTCCAAACTTTTAAACGGTAGTGTACATTAATTCTAAAAATAATTAATAAATAAACTACTCGTAGAATTATTTTTGATTTTCGCTTTATAGCACGTTTTAAAAGTACTGTAGTTTGCAAGTAGGTTGTTCTAAACGCCCTGGAAGAATTTACCTGACAAACAGACATGCAACAAATGTGGCCTTAATTGCTTCTGTCTCTTCATGTAACCTCAGACTGACTTGTTTCACTTTGGTAATGTTTTAGTTGGAAAAAAAACATTAATATTTGTTTCCTCTTGCTCACCTGGAACTGCCTTAAATCCCAGACTTTCAGAAGGCCATCATCTCCTCCAGACAAAATAAAAGGTTCAGTCCGGTTCCAGCTTATAACATTGATGTCTGAAGAATGAGCCTCATTGGCTGACAGCATGGAATTAGGTGGTGCCCTTATGTCCCAAATGCGAATGGACTGATCCACTGAGCAGGATGCAAAAACCTGGAGGTGAGAGAGAAGCACTAATTTACCCATTATATCCACTTGTAAAAAATATTTTAATATTATCATTCTCTTTTGACTGACATACTGAGGCTTCAGTAGGTGACCACTGCAGGTCCTCAACAGACTTGCTGTGTGAGCTGAAAGGCCTTTGGTCAACTTTCCAAGTCCCACCCTCCTGTGGCTCCCAGACGTGAATGTTCTTCTTGCAGTCGCCGCTTACCAGGCGTCCTAAAGTAGGTAAACATGAAATGATTTGAGACTTAGTCAGTAGTCCCATTAATCTATTTGTATGGAGGCAAGACCCTGATCTGTCCATTATATATATTTTTAACATAAGAGTGTATGACCATTTTTAACTTGAATGTGCAAGGCTTCCTTTGTCATCCGCTTCTAGTTATTTTAGCTGTACAAAAACAGTCCATTATGTTGCTTGATATTGCAAACTGGTATTTGATATTATTATATTATTTTCATTTATTATCATAATCATGAACATACTTGTTTGTAATGCAAATAGTTTTACCGTTTACTGCACTTTGTGGTTCTTCTAGTTATTTACTATAGCAGCAAATGAATCAGTACTTCCGCACATTCACAGAAAATAGCTTACTCCTGCTTTGAAAAATAAGGTGGATATTAATATTACAATCCATATTACTCACCTGGTACCTTGGGTGACCAATCAATGGCAAATCCTTCTGACATGTGACCAGAAAAACTGAAAAGAGGAGTGGCTTCCTTCTGTTGCTTGATGAAGGCCGACATCGCTGACGAACTGTGCACAGCCTCAAGCTGAGTTCGGAGGTCAAAAATCTCCACCTGTCCTTTATCTGACCAGAGCGCAGCCAATGTCTGTTCACCTCGCCGGGTGACCTGTTCAAATAAAAACATCATAACTTTAGATGATGATTAAGAAAATTAAACTGGATTACATGTTTAATTATTACATACCGCTGATATTTATTATTACAATTATCATTGAAGCTGTAAAATTATAATTAAAACTCTAAAAGTCTGACAGAGTAAATATTAAAGTAACTAGACTTACTCGGACTCTGTTGATCCCACCATAATGTGGCATCATGGCCAGCTCCAACTGTGGTTTCTTCTCCTCGTCCTCATCTTCATCACTTTCTTCATCACTGCTTTCATTTCCATCTTTATCTTTGTCAGTTTCATGAAGATTGTGCATGCGCATGACAATAAGCCTGGATAGAGATGAAAATGTCATCATCTTTGGAAGCCAGGCATCATAAAGGTATTAGATGTTTGTTGCAGAATGATAAAAGTAGCAAGCTCTGACAGCATTCGTGTCAGTTTACCTGTTGCTTAAGGCGGTGTCCGCCTGTGTACCTGCACACAGCACCATAGAGAGAGGAAACTGCTCCCGCCCTTCTCCTTCACCATCACACACCACATCAAAACTCAGACACGGGGCACCTGCAGAGGGAAAGAGAAGTTTACTTATCATGAAATTAATTTCAGAAGATAGCAGGGATCAGAATAGAAACATCTGGTTATTAACACACAAGTTTTTCTGTTATGATTAAAATGAAAGACATTTTCAAAACAGTTAAAAAATACATTCACTCATTTAAAACAGAAAGAAAAAACAGAATTAAAGAAAGAAAAACAATTATTATGCACAATGAATAAGTTGGATGAAGAACTAAGAACAATTTATTTATTTTGTTACATTTTTTATTGAGCACAAGAATTCATGCTCATTATTTTGTGTAAACAATAGTAAAAAGTACTATTCATGACAATACTGTTTGTTTTACTGCCTTTTATGTTCGTTGTTGATCATTTATTTTACTTTGCAACTTTTGTACTGTACTACTGTATTACAGCAACGAGAATCATCATTAAAATAATGGAAAAAGTAAAATGTCAAAATGCATTACAGTAAAGAGAATTGGTAAACTGCCCTAAACAATACCACAACATATAATATTAACAATTATTATTATTATTATTATTCATTTAGTTATTATTGCACTGCAAAAACGCAGCCTACATTTAGGATCGCTAAGATATTGATACATTCAGGACAATTAAAAAATGCATAATTTGTATCAATATGTATCAAATGTATCAATAATCCTGACATTTTAATTTTCAATGATGATACACATATGAAATTCATTTCGAGTGACATGGCCAGACATTTCTTAGCAAAGATGTATTTAAAATATATATATAATAATAATAATAATAATAATAATAAAAGAAAGAAAGAAAAAATGTAGTGGCAGTGATTATACTAACACATATCCAAACAAACATGTTATTGACATGGTACTTTATTAACTTGGTAAACCTATGTTACCCCCTCGCAAACACGAGTAAACCACAGCTAGCCATATATCCACCAGACCACGCAAGTTTGTGTTTAGTAATCGGGCACGATGTTTGGCAGACTGACCGGTCTGGCATTCGTGATACAGGCGGTAAGCGGAGCGGTCCATCTCGAGCTCTTCTCCCGGCTGAAGCGGCTGCAGACCGGGGACATAAACTTTCTCTTCTCCGTCCCCGTTCCGTCCTTCTCCCTCCATATCATCCTGGTCGCTTCCACTCGCCTCCATGTCCTCAAACTCATCATCCTCCTGAGGAAACGTGTCTTCACCGGCCGCGGACATTTTGAGAGAGCGGAGGGCTTCCGCTTCACGTCACGTGGTTTAAAGCGCACCCTGAGCCCTGTACAGAGTTGGAAAGCTCCATAGACTGTATAAAAACAGGAAAACTCCCAAGTCACCGAACGGGAATTTTTGTCCCAAAGAGAATGTTTTACAGAAATCCTTCTCACTTTTTTATGTTAACAATACATAAATTGATGATGACATAATTAACAATACTTCTAAAGCATTTTTATTCTTAGTTCATGTTAGTTGCAGCATTTACTAATATTGAAATCTTAAGTTTTATCTGTTAATATTTAATGGACAGTTGTTTTTAACTAACTTTAATAAAGACTATTGAATGTTGTAACAGATGTCTTGCTCATTGTTAGTTAATGCGTTTACATTACCTTGTGTGGCATTACCTCTTGGTTTAGGGAGGTTTTCCAAGATGTGTGCTGGTTTGCGTGGGGTTTGGCTCAGTTGAGCAAAATCCAAACAAAATTTCTGGCATTAACGGTAAAATCCTGCAACGTTATGAACAATATCCTTCAACAATATGTAGCTAAAATCAAAGAGCTAAAACTCAAAAGTTTTTAATTTCCTGGTTATCAAGGTAAATAAAAAAAAATAATAAAAAATGTAATTCATTGCCTGTTGACTGGGTAATTGTGTTTTTATGTGTGTTTTCGAGACATGCCAGCTGCAGGCTATATTGTGGTAGAACAGCAAAATTGTGTGAACAAAAGGTCTCTGTGGTGCCCTGTTGTTTGTGCCATCATCTGCACGTCTCTCCATCCAGCTGATACTAGAGAAAGTCCTCATACACACACTCTGACAAACAAGAGTATAGTCAGTTCATACAAACACTGAATTCATTTTAAGAAGATTTTATTTATATATAAAAATCCACACTTAAAAACAGACATCATATGTACACCAAAAACAGAAAGATTGTTAAACTCATTTGAGTAAAAAACTGCTTGTAGTAACCTTCTCTAAGGCAAGACAACAATACTTGTAAACATGACTTATGTAACCCTTTTGTAAATGTCTTAAGCTTAAGCTGGTTCCTACGCTACAGTATTATTTAATATGGCTTGAATTTACTGTAGTAGCCTATATGAGCGTAGTTGTTTCCTCTTGAACACCGAGTAATAAGTGGAGACTTTTGGCTTCATGTATTCTTTACTTTTTCACTACATTCAATGTTAAAACATTCAGTCAACAGGTTAAACCTGAATTATCATGACACATAATTCACTGTATAAGATCATAGAAACACTGGATAAGTGATAGAAACAATCAGTGCAAAGACATGATGCAGAAAAAACATCATACACGTACATGAAAGAGAACATCATATTGGCCATGTGTCTGTTACCAAAACATCCCTTTTCTCCAACAGGTGGATCCATAACTGCATCTAGAAATCATGAACCATATTCAGAGAGCAACTTCTCTCTGAAATCTCATACAAATGCTAATCAATGTAAAACAAAAAATAATTACAGTAGCTGTACTTTCAAAGTGACGCCTCATTTTGGCCAAGTTTTGTGGCATATTTAAAACAGATTTCTCAGCTTTCACCAGATCAGACTTGATGTTATCCATAGAAAAGAAAAAGTCCAGTGAGAGCAACCTGGGAAAAGTGACTCTCTATAGCCATTAGTCGGACCTTGGTCAAGCTGTCTTTTACCTGTCTCTCCTTCTTTCTCAGGCTGCTGCTCATCCACAGGTTTGTGGTTCTCCACATTCTGTTCCTCCTCTGAAGGTGGATTTTCTTGATTTTCTTCACTTGGTGTGGGGAAGATGCAGTGATGCTCTCCAAAAGCACAATCCAAATCGAGCCATCGTGTGAAGAGGGATGAGGTGAAGGAGAGAAGACCTTCAGGCGATGACTGAACAGATGGGAAAGCAGAGATATCTGGACGATCTGGAATTTTCTGTTTACAAAAAGATCGAAAAAACACTAACCACAAGAGATAAATCTAACAAAACCTACAATTAAGAATGAAAAATGTGTTGATACAACATCTGGGAAAACAGTATAGCAGCAAGAAGTATGGTATGAACAAAGCTTGTTACAAACATTTTATACACTCTTAGAAAAAAAAGGTACAAAAGCTGTCACTGGGGTACTTTAAAATGAACCATTTATGTACACTTCAAGTACTGATATGTACCTTTAATGTTGTAATATACACACTTAAATGGTAAATAAGGTACAAAAGTGTAACTTTTGACAGCTTTTGTCCCTTTTTTTCTGAGAGTGTATGACAATGTACCTCTTTTGCTATGTTGTCCAGTGTGAGAATCAGCTCGCTGATGAACCTGTATTTGAGGTGGACTCGACTGAGGTGCTGGAGGAGCTGAATCCAGGAATTAGACAGGAACGCAGCAGCACTGAACACACAGCACTAATGTCACACAGAGAGAGAGAGACACACAAGACCGATGTAATTTTAAAGTTTAGCTACTAGGAGAAAATTAGTTACTAAACCTTTTGTATTTGGGTCGATGGCTGAGATGATAAACCAGAAGAAAATCTAGTTAAATTACATGTTCAATTACACGTAATTACAAGTTCTTAGAAATGCAATCTATCTAATCTTGTTGCTGTCATCTGGGAAAAAGGTTTGTTCCATATTTAATGTCATGTCAGTTTGTTTAACCATCAGTTCCAACCATAGAATATTTAAATACTTTCTTTGCACCATGAATTCAAAAGAGCGTATATGATTTAATCATTATTGTCAAACTGTTTGTCAAACATCATGAATATCAAGCTTTCTTTACGATTAAATATGTTTTTAATAATAATAATAATAATACAAATCAGAATGACATCTAAAGAGGTCCAAAATCTGAATGCTGGTAACAGGCTGACTTTTATTCTGCAAACAAATGATTTAAAACAATATTACTTTGCTGTTTTTTTTAAAGAAAAGTTCATGTCTACTACTTATGTCAACATTTCTTTTTTTCAAGAATTGTATTTATTTATTGACTTATTTACAATCTCCCAATAGTTAGTAGGCCCCATAAAATACAAAAATCTAATTTAATTAAAACACGCTCATTAAGTTTATAAAATGTACTGTCTGTAACCGAGCTGCACCTGCACGTATAATGTATTTATGAATAACTTCAATTGGATCAGAAGAAAGAGCATCACACCACCGACCCGCTGAACTTGTCAGTCTTACCGGCTCATTGCACAGCGCGCTGTCGTTGAAATAGTGAGACACGACGTAGTTCTTTGGAAACACTTGTGGCTGCAACAGATATATATTACAATGTCAAATTTTACAGCCTTCAATAAAGACGAGCTATTTATTTTAAGATGCACAGGCTTCTCACACGTTACCAAAACTGCAAAACAACAATAAGGTCAGTACAAAAATTACACGGGACAGATACATGCGATCGTGAAGTTCTAAAAAAAAAATTGAAACTCACGAATCCGGACGTTATTTCGATGTGTATAGAGTCTTGCAGATTTCTGATCGTCGTCTTCATAAAATCATTGCACCCACTTCCTTGAACAGTCAATATTGATAGAAGTAACAGCACTGAAAGGCAAAGGTAAACAATGTGGGTTCAGAGCATTAAAAGCCCTAACACTTTCAACACACCCACGCGGTTTGTTCTCTTTATGTCGCAAACACCACACACACACACACACACACACACTCCCAAATACAGCCATTTAATCATCAATTGATGGACCTTCGTCAGTGCTGCACGCGTATCACGTTACCTGTTGGTGACATGCTTCTACCGGCCAATGTGGGCCATATTCCCCATGTTCTTCTTAACCAAGTCGTTTTGCACGACAGATTGCTGCAGAAAGGTTATGGAAGAATCTCAGCCTCAGTGGCTTTCCCAGCTGCTTCTTTCAGAAACTACTAACCAAGGTGTCCTTTTCCTCTCACTGTTGCACTTTCTCCTTGATCCCACAGCTGCTTTCCATTCTGACCCTCTGGCTCAATCCCAGTCAGACATTTGGAAATTTCCAGTCTTCTGGTGGAAAAATTCTGATGGACAACAAGATATTCTTCTGTTTCCAGTGATTTTAGTTTCCTGTTTCTTTCACTCCAATTTTCCTTCTTCCTTTTCAATCAGTTTATTTTGAAGCTTTAAATTCCAGCTGGCATGCAAGTGAGCAAGACACTTGATCTGTTGTAGGCTACTTCTGAAGGAGCAAACAGTGTGGAGGCAGTTTGCTCACGGAAAGTGAAAGTCCTGGCAGTTCAGTCTCTCTCCACGCTCTCTTTAAAGCTCCCCACCCCTTTACCTCATTAGACGGCATACACCCCCCCTCTTCTTCCTCTCTTTATCAGTACTCTATGCACGGCCTGTCCCAGGCTTAGTCTTAGTCATGCACTCTGGCAGTCTGTTTTTAATTCCCCCTCCCCACTCAGCTATCCGTGTCTGTTGCTTCCTCAAGCCCACAGTTTATCAGGTGAATGATGACTTAAGCATGTGGGCTTTCATGACTGTAATGAAAGGAGGTTATAATTCATCAGTCATTGTCAAGCATGTGATGCCTATAAAATGAGGAGGATTCCACCATGCTGTCATTTAAATAGATAACGCAGTCAGTTTGTGGTGCAGTAGGTTCAAATACGGTCACATGAGAGATTTCATCAAAGATACATTGTTCTTAGTGCATAATGTGTGCGTATGACTTTTTAAAAACATTTTTGTATTGAGAAAAAATGTTGAAGTGTAGTAAACTAATTTGGTGTAGCTATATGATGAATAAAAAATTCCTTACGTAAGAGCTGCTTATGGTGGAGGTACATGTTAGCACAGTATTTATTGCATAGTTTGTAGCACATTGAAACAAGCTGTAAAAAAACTTTTATGGGTTTAAGAGGATTTCTACATAATCCAGAAACACTCCCATAACAGCAATTCATGGAAGATCTGTCAAAAAACTATTTCTTCGCTACCAGATGATCCTGATAGTGGTCAGTAGCTGGCATAATCACATTGTTGTATTTAATTACAGTACTTAATTAAAAAAAAAATTTACAAACAGCAGACAGACTTTATTTAGCATGTGTGAGATTAAAGTAAAAACCATTTATTTAAAATAAGTTATCAAATAAGGATAAATAAAATTACAAATTCGCTCTCAGACAAGTCAGATGAAAAAAAAATGTGATGATGAATTATAATAGGCATATAACAGGCAAGCCTCAAACAGTATCACGCCAACTGATACTCTGCCTAGTTCCCATGAAGTCAATGGACCATGTCCTCTAATAGACACATAGTGAAAAGACAGAAAATGGACATGTCCAGTCATGACGGTAAAACAACATTCCATTTAAATGCACATGTGTAAGTAAAAGTTTTTGAGGCTCCAATCACAATGATAGCTTTTACTTTCTCTCTGTATCATGCAGAAAAACACATTCTCAGGCCAGGCCCCCTTTTCCCGTAATTGACACACACACACGCACCCACACATTCCTTTCATCTAACTCTAGCAATGAGTCCATTGTCCCGTTTCTCTCTCTCTTACTGGCTCAGAGTTCTCTCTCCACCTCTGACTGCTGTCATTAGATGGCTCTTGTAGAGCTTGCTGAGTCCTGTCATCCAAAACTTAAGAAGACGCACATTGTCCTCTTCCCCGGGCCCCGTGGCCCCCAGCAGGGCTAAAACCTTCTGAGTGTCCTCTTTACCTCTGCCATCCACCTTGGAGAACTTAAACAACACTTTTACTTTGCTGTAACAGAAAGAACAAGAAGATCATGTGAGAGGAAGCACAGAGGGTTAGCAAAGAAACAATAAACAGACAAGACAAAAACAGGACAAAGAGGAAATTGGAGAGAACTGAGTAAGTGATTAAGAGAGGAGAAAGAAGAATAACGGGAAACAGGCAAAGTATTTAACTTTATGACTGCTACATGACTTTCCTAAACTGTCTGAAATAAATATAATAGCACATTCCAGAAATTCAGTATATTTTGGCGTCTCGTTACATTACTAGATTTTGGACTGTGCATCCTCAGATATCTTAAACGCTAATAAAATTATACATCATTTTGACACAATATTTTACATTTATATTCTATTCATTGTAGTACAAACTATGTTTAAATAATTTTAACTACCAAAAATGTATTATTTATCAGTGTTCCTAGAGTCCCAAATTTGTAACAGTGTTGCAAAAATGGCTAACATCATGCACAATAAATAAGAACAGAATATAAAACAGTTCATATAATATTTTTCATATAATAATCTTCTGAGGGTTGATGGTCAGCATTTCCTGAAGGTTAAAAAATAACATTACTTCTAATTAAAATACGTTTTCGGGTCCTGGATTTTGAATTTTTGAATTTTGTGCCCATTTGTGGAAAGCGCCTTATATGATCACTGTAACAATAGTTCACATTTTATTCAGCATAGTTTTAATTTTATAATACCATTCAAAAATATTTTTTTAAGAAATGAATACTTCTATTCAGCAAGGATGCGTTAAATTAATCAAAAGAGACAGTAAAGACATTTACAATGTTACAAAAGGGGTCTATTTAAGATTTTCTATTCCAAAGACAAAATGCAAATTTACTTCATCCACTCTTCTTTCAGACAGAGCAAGCAGAGAGAGACCACCTCCACCGACAAATTCCCATTAGAAAGAGCCACTTCGATCTTATTCAACAGAGTTGGACCTGAGAGAAAGACAAACCATGAGAAAGGCACATTAAGGAAGAATTCACTGTGTATAAATGCAAAATTCAATAAACAGTGTGTGTTTGAATAGCGGTATAAATCTTTAGTCTATACTACAGAGTTTTGTTTCCATGCGTTACCTTTATCTGTTGGCTGTGTGTTTGCACTGCTAATGTTGAACTGATAAAGTGAGAGAATGTCATCATCCGAAACAGGATTTACACAACCGCGCTCAACATTATGTACATCCACCAGCATGGAAAACTCTGGAAGATAGATCGAGAAAGAGAGAAAAAGAGGGAGAGGGGTTACACTATGTATATACACAATGAGTGTTGAACTTTGAGATGAACCTGACAATGAGTTATGAAACAATTTCACAGTTTAGAAAGAAAACAGTCACACAGAAGTTGCGAAATAAGATGTAAATCACATTCTGACAAAGACCACCCCAAAACACTTTGGGGCCTCTGTTAAATCTATGCGTTTGTCTCGTCATGTTATAAAAACAATATGTTCCCTTGAATTGCTGAATAAAGATTATGAGATTACTGCTGTCATTTCTAAGTGTGACTGATTTAAGTGTCAATGTTAGAATATGTTTGACCCGAAGCAATCTCAGCTACAGCAGCGCCACAAGGATGGGATCAGAATACAATAAGTTAATGGGTTCAAATCTCTCAGGGCTTGGATCTTATAGATTCCTTTTTAATGTGGTGTAGACATATGTTAAATGAACTAGCTCTGTCAAGTAAAAATACACAAAAGAGGGTTTGCAGTGAAATAAAAGATACCTGAAGAGCTAACATGGGCTGGGATTGGTACATCTGGGCTAAGGCCGAGGAAGTTGCATCGATATGCTTCCTCATAGTGAGGACTGTACGAAACTGCTCGGACACATCCAACTGGAAGCAAAGCCTGTAGAATGGACAGAAATGAGGGTCAGAATTGAATTAGCAAGACTTTCAGCATCTACTTTAAACATATCGATATGCTTCCTCATAGTGAGGACTGTACGAAACTGCTCGGACACATCCAACTGGAAGCAAAGCCTGTGGAATGGACAGAAATGAGGGTCAGAATTGAATTAGCAAGACTTTCAGCATCTACTTTAAACATGCACTACCAGTCAAAAGATTAGACACATCCACTCATTCTTTATTACTAGTTCACATTTTTGAATAATAGCATCATCAAAACTAAATAGAAAAAAAAAATTCTTCTAAGTTCTTCTAAAATGCACCTCTGCACACGAGATGGATCCTGGTCTGGCTTATTCAGTAAAGAATGTATTATATTATATTATTACAAAGAGTACATGTGTGTAACATTTTGTTTAACATAAAAATACAAATTTAAATAATACATTTTAATACAAAAACCCCCCCATTAAATATTTATTAAATTGTATGTAAAAAAATGAACAACTTTTTAATTAATATGTAAACAAAATGTATATTTTTCTACAAAACAATTTTCGCCCAAGCATTTAAGCACAGGCTTAATCAAACTCTTCTGAAGATCAGGAGAAACAAATTCAGTCAAGTTTGTCCAAACTTTTGACTTGTAGTTCGTAACACAGATGTGCTTTTATGGTCTACTTTAAACATACACTACCAGTCAAAAGATTAGACACATCCACTCATTCTTTATTACTAGTTCACATTTTTGAATAATAGCATCATCAAAACTAAATAGAAAAAAAAATTCTTCTAAGTTCTTCTAAAATGCACCTCTGCACACGAGATGGATCCTGGTCTGGCTTATTCAGTAAAGAATGTATTATATTATATTATTACAAAGAGTACATGTGTGTAACATTTTGTTTAACATAAAAATACAAATTTAAATAATACATTTTAATACAAAAAAACCCCCATTAAATATTTATTAAATTGTATGTAAACAAAATTAACAACTTTTTTAATTAATATGTAAACAAAATGTATATTTTTCTACAAAACAATTTTCGCCCAAGCATTTAAGCACAGGCTTAATCAAACTCTTCTGAAGATCAGGAGAAACAAATTCAGTCAAGTTTGTCCAAACTTTTGACTTGTAGTTCGTAACACAGATGTGCTTTTATGCTGTAGACCCGCATCATGGAAATATTGCATGCATAGGTATTTAGCTGACCTTCAGCACATTGAAAGCTGACTGGATAAGACCAGGGTCTGCACCTCTCCATATGACTTGATTTCCCATGAGGACATGCCATGTCAGCTGTCGGAAATCATTGGCACCCAGGACCTGTCATTAATCAGATATAGCATTGTCAGATTTATATTTTTTAAACAAAATCTGCTGTTTGTAACAGAGTAAACATTTATTTACTTGTCTTAAATGTCTCAGTGATTTGAACTTTGGCCCAAGAAGGTCTTCTTGTCTTCCATCATCAAATTGAAAATCTTTGGAATGCACACTCTCTGATTGGCTGGGCTGTGGGTTAGACCCACCCCCTTCAGCACCCTCCCAACCACTCATCTCTTCCTCTTGCTCTGTTTAACAGTTGGGAAATCAATTTGTTAGCAGACACAATAATTAAAATATTCCCACTGAATCAATAGTATCTCATGACTAAAAATCTAGCTGTATGCATAAAATAAAATTTTAGCACATTTTAACACAACAAAATGTAAATCTTAATTATTTTACTCATTGCATTCATTTTACCAGTTTGTCTTTCAATGAGAACGAGCGTGTCTTCTGTGGGTGCCCCCTCTAAAAGTTTCTCGGTCAACCGACTGCCACAAGCTTTCAGCAACCTAAAATAAAGATAATTAACAAGGTGAGAGGAAGTATAATGATTTAAAAAAAGTAGCTAGGCCTATACTGTATGTGCGTTTGCTTTGGTGTTTGCCAAGAAAAGTATCACTAGTACTATTGCTCAAAGTTGAGACAAAGTCACAATTATGAGATATAAGGTTTTCAATTGTGAGATATAAATATCAATTATGAGAAATAGTCACAATTTTGATAAAAGTTGTACGTGAGAAATAAAGTCACAATTGCGAGATAGTCACAATATAAGTTACAAAGTCATAATATGAGTTATAAAGTTATATTAATGAGAAATATAAATGCAATTATGAGAAATATAGTCACAACTGTCTCAAGGTCACACCACTGCACAAGGTCGCAATTGTGAGATATAAAGTGCCATTTTTGAGAAATACAGTTGCAAATGTGAGATATAAAGTTCCAACTGAGACAAAGTAGAAATTGTGAGATTTAGTCACAATTATGAGATCAAGTTGCAAAATATGAAAAATAAAGTCACCAATGTGAGATATAGTTTCCATTGTGAGATATAAAGTTGCGATCGTGAGATAGTCACAGTATAAGTTCTAAAATTATCATATGCATTATAAAGTCACATTCATGAGAAATAAAGTCGCAATTTTGAGATATAAAGTCACAATTATGAGAAATAAGGTCACAACTGTGAGATAACAAATTGCAGTTATTAGAAATAAAGTCACACTGTAAGATACAAAGTCACAATATGAGTTAAAACATCAAAAATGATCAGAATACTGCTTTTTTTTTTTTACTGTGTTTTACATACCAGCTGAATGAGGAGTGCAGACTAGCCCACAGGTTGGGGTGCTGGGTTAGGGATGTGAGTGAGCGGGCTGCATTGCCGCTGCGCTGGTGAGGGAACACTGCCGGAGAGAAGGCACTGTTCATACGCACAGCCCTCTGAGGACACACACACTGCTCATTGTCAAACACCTGCAAGGCAATAAACAGGGCAAACCGTAATATTTTCAACACTACAAGGAAGTACATTCCACCAAGAGGTACTCTGTCAATCACGGTACTAAAGTGGTGCTGCAGTCCAGTACCTTGAGTGCTGTGTCCTGTAGACTCTGAATGGTTTGCCGCAGGTGGCGCAACAGGAATGGCCAGGAGTTGATGAGGTAGATCCTGTCCATGGCTACCACAACAATGCTGTACCAGCGCTGGAAGCCCCGTGCCAGGCTGTCTTTGATGAAAAACGTATGAGAAAATACAAATCCGTGCTGTTCATCTCCAAAAAAGATGGGCCCCTCTCGACCAGGACAAACCTGCAATAGCAGATAATGCATAACATTTTAATGCATTTTTAATCAAGTTTAGATGAATTTACTAATACATAAATTAAAACATAAATGTTTGCATACCTCACAGCTGAGGCTGCGCACACAGGCTTGTCGCACCACACTGAAGAGCTGTGGCTGGCGTGGATGTTGGTGGCTCAAATAGCGGATTCCCGTCTCACTGTCCACACTTACAAAGCCTGGGTGAGACGCAGGTAGGGAGCGACAGCCCTGGAGAGAGAAAGACATATATTAGATAAGACATTAAAGAGAATAACTCCTTGGATTTCGGATTTAAACATACATTTGGGATATGACAAGATTACTCTCTCACTTACTTCACACATGTCAGCTCTCTGTGTGGCAGAGCTGTTGGCTCTCATGGTGAGCCCTTCACCCTCTCTGTCCGCCTCTCGGTCCCTGTCACCAGGAATGGCTGAACCAGGCTGCGGAGGAGACGGGGATGGAGGGTGGAGGGCCTCTGTACAGAATAGCGTCCGCGGGCCATGGAGCTCACAGAAGTGGCAAAGGGCAACTAAAGCGTTCATCTGGAGGTAATTAAAAGGTTATATGAGAATATGTGAGTTTATCGCACATTTTTTTTACATTTCAGAAGAATGAGGGTGAGATTTAGAAATGGTTTATAAACCAGAACAGGCATTCAATGCATAATGCTAAACAAACTTAAGGGAGATTAGAGTTGACTCTGGCAGTAATTATTACTCGTATGAACTGTTAACTAGTCAATTTTAATATTTTGGGCTACTTTGTTTCCAAACTCTACAGTTTTATTCATATCTATGTTCTGAAGGTATTTACAGAGGGGTTTGTTCATTTAACATTTGACTGATTTATATAAAATTTTATTCCTAAAAATATGGTTCGTTCCCC
>NW_015505430.1:887271-916082 GCF_001515645.1 Sinocyclocheilus grahami | reverse complement strand
CCCCCCCCCCCCCAGTATTATCTGATTTATTGAGTGAAAAAGAAAAAATAAATGAAAATGTCCAAAATCCCCTCAGTAAAAACCTTTAACTCTAGTGTGTCAGCAAAATGACATTTTTGAAACTGCCGTTATCCTATGTTCAGATTTCTGTTTTCAGGAAATGTACAGCCGTGGCCAAAAGTTTTGTCAGTGATATAAATTTTGTGTTTTGCAAAGTTTGCGGCTTAAGCTGTTGTGGTGTTCATTCACATTGTTTCTAGACTATTGTGTAGAGTAATCAGATGCATTTTAAATAATTGCTAAAAGGCCAAATTTTCACTGGCCAAAAAAAATGAACTTTTCACAAAAAAACTAATTTCACAGTTTTTTGATCCTGACACAAAATGACCAGCTAACATTAATTGACTAAACATATCAGCAGCACATGTGAAACTGTGAATGAGTACTAGTCAGGTGAAATCACTATCATACTAATTAGATTGTAAGAGCAGACTGATTGCTATAAAAGGAGGGAAGCCGCGCATCCAATCATTGTGTTCTTGTTAGCAATGGTTGCCTCCAAAGAAACACGTGCAGCCATTATTGCGGTGCATCAAAATGGCCTCACATGAAAGGAAATTACCACAAAGAATATTGTGCCTGAAAGAACCATTTACTGGATCATCAAGAACTTCAAGGAGAGAGGTTCGACTGCAGTGACGAAGTCTTCAGGACGTCCCAGGGTGTCCAGCAAGCGCCAGGACCGTCTCCTCCTGAGGAATCGTGTCACCAGCAGTGCAGAGCTTGCTCAGGAATGGCAGCAGGTTGGTGTGTGAGCATCTGCCCGCACAGTGAGGCCAAGACTTTTGGACAACAGCCTGGTGTCAAGAAGGGCATCAAAGAAGCCACTTCTCTCCAAGAAAAACACCAAGGACAGGCTGAAATTATGCAGGAAGTACAAGGATTGGACTGCAGAAGACTGGTACAAAGTTTTCTCTGAAGCTCCCTTCCAACTGTTTGGGACATCTGGAAAATCGATTGTTCGGAGAAGAAAAGGTGAACGCTACCATGAGTCTTGTGTTGTGCCAACAGTGAAGCATCCTGAGACCATCCATGTGTGGGGTTGCTTTTCAACAGAGGGAGTGGGCTCTCTCATAATTCTGCCCAAAAACACTGCCATGAATAATGGTATCAACACTTCCTGCAAGAGCGACTTCCAACGATCCATGAGCAATTTGGTGATCCGTGCATTTTCCAGCATGATGGAGCAACATGTCACAAAGCAAGAGTGATAAAGAAGTGGCTCGAAGATCATTACATTGAAATTTTGGCTCCGTGGCCAGGCAACTTCCCGGATCTCAATCCCACAGAGAACCTGTGGTCAGTCCTCAAAAGGCGAGTGGACAAGCAGAAGCCCACAAATTGTGATCAACTCCGAGAACTAAGTTGGCAAGAATGGATTGCCATCAGTCAGGATTTGGCCCAGAAGCTAATATCCAGCATGCCAGAATGAATTGCAGAGGTTATGAAGAACAAGGTTAAACACTGTAAATTGTCTTTTTTGTTGTTGTTGTTGTTGTTGTTGTTGCCAATAAAAGCCTTTAAAACTTATGATACGCTTATCGTTGTTTTTCATTATACCATAGAAACATGCGGAAAAATAATCTACAAATATCGAAGCAGCAAACTTTGCTAAAAACAATTTCTGTCACTGCCAGAACTTTTGGCCATGACCGTATACAAATATGTGCATTTTTAGTTGCATAACGCATCCGCACATTTCAACATAACATTTAAGGCAACTTGTAATACAAAATATAAATGTATTGATTAACTGGGGAAGCTATATATATATAAAATGTAACCGTTCAACGTGTCTTGTCATATTTAAATGCAAAAGGAAATGAGATATTGGAAAACACAACATCCTTACCTTTATCAGCTGGGTACAGCTATAGTGCTGACTGGTACTGACCGTAAACTAACAAGGCATTGCGATGGAGTATTGACAATAGCAGCCATCTACAGGTTCTGCATGGTTGTTAATGTTGCAAACTATGTAATTTTTTTTTCTAGTCCGCATAAATGGTACACTGTCCTCACCGATATGATTTACTAAATCGTCGCTGAAATAAGATCGTAACTTATTTTTATTTTGTTTACATTGTTAGGTCCATCCTTTTCAGTCTTTGTGTCATGTGATGGGGAAGTCACGCGCTTAGATCACAACGTGTGCGTGACTCCCACAGCTGCTCTTGTTTCTCACACTGAATAGCCATCGGTACAGTCCAAAAAGACTTGAAGCTAAACGTTGAGGACTTGCAACTCGACTTGGGACTTGTCTGTCTTGACTCGGGACTTGACTCGAGAATTGAATGCAAAGACTCGAGACTTACTTGTGACTTGCAAAACAATGACTTGGTCCCACCTCTGGTAATATGCCATGCTTGGACACAAGGGACCACATGAAGACATTGAACCGAACTGTTTGAAAGAACCGATTCGCTGAAATGATTCAGACTTCCCCATTTGCCGAAAAACTACATTACCCATAAGAACCCCAAGACTTAACACCGGAAGTAGCTTTGTGAACATTGCCTTAGCAGCAGTATATTTGACAATAATAAACACCTATGTTATGAAATGAAAACATGTGATTATGAAATATTATTACAATTTAAAATAACAGTTTTCTATTTGAATGTTTTTTTAAAATGTAATTTATTCCTGTGATGCAAAGCTGAATTTTCAGCATCATTACTCCAGTCTTCAGTGTCACATGACCCTCCAGAAATCATTCTAAAATGCTGATATGCTGCTCAAGAAACATTTCTTGGTTTAAAATTTGTGCCGTTTAATATATTTGTAGAAACCGGGATACATTTTTTCAGGATTCGTTGATGAATAAAAGATCAGCCTTAGACTATTCGCCTCAGGCTTTTATTTTGTCCATCGTAAAATTAACTGTTTTGAATACCACCATTTACATCTTCACACTATGCTACATCACGTCTAACTTAACTAATCTGGTAGAACTTAACTTTTATTGTCCCAGTAGTTATAGATTAACTTTGTCATGTGTTATCAGTCAGTGCATGAATGCAATTGTATAACTTGTTCTTCCCTTTCCCTTTGTACCAGATGAGATGAAACAAGAAACTAGCCTAAACATTTGCCAGCACTTCCAATTGGGCAGATGTCGTTTTGGAGACAGATGTCGACTGTCTCACAGGTCTGTCATTCACTCTGGATGGTAGAGACTCAACTAGTGAATTAACCTCATGGTAGACATGATTTATTATCTGGGTATTTTCATTTCAACAGCCATTGGCACAGTGTCTTGTAGTTGCTGTAAAATATGTGAAATTTGTTAGATCTTGGGAATGTTCATTGAAGCTAAGTGGATAAATAATGCATTGCTCTTTCCTGACTTCACAGTGTGCTTGACGTCCCTCAAACCACACACTCAGAGAAAGATGATACAGAAAAGCTGAGCAAGATCCGAAAAAATGGAAAAAAGACTCATGCAGAAAAGCAGCATCTAGAGACTGAGAAGGAAGGTGTGTTTATAGATTTAATGATGAGTGCAGAGGCACTTTACCTTCCAGATTCACTCTTCACAATTACAAATGGATGCCTTCCTGTCTCAGGGTGTAAGAAGAAGCCACGCATGCGTACAGCCGATGAAGTCATCTCCAGAATTATATGGGACTCCTCAGTGGACTCAGCTGATTTTATAGTCGGTCACCTGGACCGTTTCCTTGGGGTGCTGGAACGCCCATTCTCTGACTTCTCATGGGACTCTCAGGTGTGTTATATCAGCACTAATATGTTTCATTACCATATGTCGTGTATATTCATAACCAGGCTTAATGCTTATCTGTCCTTCATTAGGTATGTGACTGTGATTTTTCTGAAGAGCTGGCTCTCCCTCATCATAGGATACAATACTTCAGCTACAAAGGCCAGCGGGTGTGGGATAGAGACAGTCGCACTGACAGGGTGTTCGGCTCCACGGGCCAGACTATTTTGCCTCCTTTTGGCAGTGAGGAACCGCAACAAGGTGAGCGACAGTATTATTTTGGCCCAGTAAAACAGTTTCTGAGAAAATCCTAACCAGTATTTTGTTTCGGTAGTCATTATCATGAATAATTATCAGAAATAAATAATCATGAATAAATAATTCATAAATATCACTAAGGTTTTTTGAAGTTGGGGAGGGGGTGGGGAGGGGGGGTCATTTCCTAGGGTATCGTGTATCATTTTTTTGTTTAAATACTAATAACCAGTGAAACAAACAACAAATAAAAAATTGTAACGGTAATAATAATAAAAAATATAACAAAATAGTGAAATAATAAAAGAGTAAGTCAAACTAATTAATAAGGTTTTATTTTCTTCATCAAGATATCAGGACTTATGCCTTCAAAATATATCTAAATTAATTTTAATACAGAAATTAAAAACACCAGAACACTTATCAGAAAAGGCATATTGGAGTTGTATATTTTGCATTTTTAGTGTATTGTTTGAAAACTACAGGACAAAAAATAGCATCATGCCATTGAACTTTAAATGTATTTCAATATTATTTTATTATATTATATAATAATTATAATGTACTGTTAATACAGTATTACATTATTTCTCTTAATATACTGGAATTATTCAATTCTCAGACAATTTAACAACTGACACTGGACAACATGAAGAGTCCATCAACACAGGAGATGTTTCAAATGACCTAGAGCAAGTGACAGAGTTTTATGAAAAACAAGATGATGTTGTAACTTCAGTTACAACAACAAACAATAAACAAGAGCTGGGAGATGCCGTAGATCGCTCATTTACCGAAAATGCTGAGAAAGGAACCAGTGATGACGTCTTACTTTTGCAAAAACAATCTGCACCAGAAGACAAAAAGATGGCAGCTACTGAAGAACTCAGTTTGAATCAGTTGGCAAAGGAGTTATCCATCACACCAAAAAAAGAACAGACTAAAATAGCGGAAGAATGGAAAGACAGCTGGGATGGAGTGAGTGGTTCAGAAGCAGAGCTGGTATCATTCATTCTGCCAAAACCACTTTTTAGACGTCCACCACCAAACAGACCCACACACTTCATCTGCTTCCGTGTGGACTCTCCCGCTGCTCTCCTGGCCTTCCAGCGCATTCAGAAAAAGGTTCTCTCCCGCCTCCCTCAGTCAGAGCCGCTATGGGTGGACCCTGCAACTTTACACGTCACTCTTTCCTTACTTGTCCTGAAGGGCCCAGAGGAAGTCCGCGCTGCTGCTGAGCTCCTGCGTACCACAATCAGAAACTCCCACAAACCCCCTATTTCTGTGTCTTTCACTCCAAAACTAAGGCACTTTAATGGGACTGTTCTCCATGTGACCCCACAACCCCTGTTCGATGTCCAGTGCCTAAATTCCCCTCTCCAAGAAGCCTTCAAGGAGAAGGGCTGGCTACACCGCCATTCCCGATGCCCGACGTACCATCTCACCCTGGCCAAATCTCGGGAGCCCATGACAGAGAAGATGTTTGAAGGGATAGGGACTGTTAAACTGGCCAAAGATGTCAACTTCGGCAAGCTAGAAGTAAATAAACTCTATCTTTGTGTGATCGGTCATACCAACACAGAGAACGGTTTCTATCAGGTTGTATGTGTTGTGCAGCTGCCCAATGTGTGAAAGCGCCTGGTTATGTATCATCTGAACTTAGGGATGATGGTTATTAATTACATCAAATACCTGATGTATTTTAAATCAAGAAGTCATTATAATGACTTCTATGATCTTAATTATGTGCACCTAATTTCACTTATTTATATCTATAGATTCAGAAGTATCCCAAAGCATGACTGCTTATTTTAAATTTAATAGTTGCAAAGACAATGAATGAAAGCATTTTAAAAAAATTTACAACCACTTCTAATTCTATATTATTTCTGTTGTGAGAAAAGCACTTTATATTCTTTTTATATCTTTATATTCTCTTTTTACAAATGCAGTCGAATTTTGATAACACAAGCATTAGCAACACTGAAATTTCTTTATATGTATTCATTTGTTAATATCTCAGACCTATTACCACAACTGAAAAGAAATGCATGGTTGCGAGTTAAAAATTCTGATTTATTGCTTTATTTAAACCTTTTGTTGCAAGTTCCAAACATTATTTTGATGAGTTTACAAGTTGATCAAATAAAATAATTAACCATTACATCAATTTAACATTGTGTGTAATTTAAAGGTTTTTTTTAAAATAAGTTATAGTAACTTAAAATTGTCTTAAATTAGGAAGTGGATTTTTAGTTCTCAGCATGCTTTGCATAGGACTGGATAAGGTGAATATATGTTGAAGTTATTTTTTTTGTGTTTTTTTATAGTTAAAGGAAATATCTGTTAGTGTTTAACACTGTCATGATTGACATTTAAAAAATGTAAATAGTTTTTGTTATGCTGACAAACCATGGTTTTCTTTACCATTTCGTTGAAGAATAATGCTCATTGTTAGTTGATGTCAGGGGTTGGAACTTATTAGTTAGTAATCAACTTGTGTAAACAAATTTGTGTTTATGCTGTATATCATCAAATCCCAATGTAGTTTGTTGGTTGAACATAATTTCACCAAAAGCTGTCATAACTTAAAAAGATGAATGCAAACTGTTGCATAATTTTTGTTGTTGTTGAGCTAAAAGATTTGTTTTTAGAGTGTATAGTAATCATATTTCTGTGCAGAAGCTGAATTGAATGGTCAAAGAACTGAACAGCTTTGACACTTGAATTTGACACTATATTTAGTTTAGTTCATTTTTATTTTTATTTTTTTTCATACTTTGTTTTGATTTTAGTTAAATTTTATTTAATTTTATTTCAGTTTAGTTTAGTTTTTATTTTATTGTACATTTCTAATGAAAATCGAAAAAAGTCGGCACACCTAGGCTCCAAAAATACAAAAATTTAATAACAGACTATTACATGTGACGTTTCGAGCACACATGCTCTTCCTCAGACCTTCATTAGAGCCTGTGTATTTTTGGAGCCTAGGTGTGCCGACTTTTTTCTATTTTCATTATCAATATTTTTTTTGTTGAGCACCACATCCAGTGATGTGCGTGCTTTTGTTTTGATTTCTGTACAAATATAACAACGCCTTCTCTTACTTTAGGGTTGTGTGCATTTGCTGACCCTCGCTTAGCTAAAGACATACAACATTCACCTTAAATGTACCAGGTAATTTCTTCACTTCCTTTTCAGTCATTCATTGTAAGATGTTGCTAAGTGACTCAGTGCAAGGCAGTATTTTTGGATCGCTTATTGAACTGGATGTCAGGATGTAGTTTGAAAGTGGACAACATATAAATAAATAATTTACCATGTATTTCAGCTATGTTTTTATAGCACAAGCTCTCAATTATTCAACATCAAACAAACAACTCTGAACAGCTGTACATTTAGCCACTGGAATGTCTTGAGACCAATGAAATTAAATCAAACTAAATGACTCATTTTATGAATATTTTTTTCGTGTGTGTTACTGTAGCAGCTCTGAGACGTGAGCAAGGAAGTCTTGCATACATAACATCATTTTCTCTTTCCTCCTGGATACATGCACACTATACGAATGCTTGTGTGCAGTCTCTTTCGCTCCATCCCTCCCTCCTGTGCTTCTCCATCTAGCACCCCTCCCCCATCCTCACTCGCTTTCTCTTTCAGTGACACAGAAAAACCAACACCACCCTCCCCTCTCTCATGCATTCATATCCCCACCCCCCCACCCCATACTCCCTTGGCACACAAATACCCATCTCTCCATCCCTCACTCATTCTGCTGTTTTCATTGTGTATATATATATATTTTTAATCCCCCTATCTCGGTTAAACCTTCCGGGCCACAGAGAGTCTAGCATCCCTTCAACCCTTTCTTTCACCGCCCATCACCTACTTCATTTGTGGTTAAAGAGTGCATTAAATAATCATAATAAGCATTTATGGGAATCCCCTACGCCAGACTGCATGGATTGCATTTGGAAAACCTTGTGACTTGCCATTATTGTCTTAACTCTTTAACTTGACAAAAGAGCCTCCTGTATGTTGAATACATGTGGTTTTCTCACAATTAATCACCTTCTTTCAATCTCTGTCATTAGGCTATGTGTTGTCATGCACTCTGTCTAAATACACGTGTAAATCCCCCCATCCCTTTTTGTCTCTTGCACACAAACACCCACAGTGAGTCCCCCATCCTCACTCGCTTTCTCTTTCAGTGACACAGAAAAACCAACACCACCCTCCCCTCTCTCATGCATTCATATCCCCACCCCCCCACCCCATACTCCCTTGGCACACAAATACCCATCTCTCCATCCCTCACTCATTCTGCTGTTTTCATTGTGTATATATATATATTTTTAATCCCCCTATCTCGGTTAAACCTTCCGGGCCACAGAGAGTCTAGCATCCCTTCAACCCTTTCTTTCACCGCCCATCACCTACTTCATTTGTGGTTAAAGAGTGCATTAAATAATCATAATAAGCATTTATGGGAATCCCCTACGCCAGACTGCATGGATTGCATTTGGAAAACCTTGTGACTTGCCATTATTTTCTTAACTCTTTAACTTGACAAAAGAGCCTCCTGTATGTTGAATACATGTGGTTTTCTCACAATTAATCACCTTCTTTCAATCTCTGTCATTAGGCTATGTGTTGTCATGCACTCTGTCTAAATACACGTGTAAATCCCCCCATCCCTTTTTGTCTCTTGCACACAAACACCCACAGTGAGAGAGAGAGAGAGAGAGAGAGAGAAGTTCAGTCCTGATCATTGGGACCCTCAGGACCACACCAATTGAAATCTGCCATTCACTTGCTTAAATTAGACTGTAATGTGTTTAAAAAATTGGAAAATAAAAATAAATATGCCTATTTTTTTTATCCCCACAATAAATAGCTTTTTTATTAGCCACAGTTAGTATTTTAAACAAACACACTGCACTGGAAGGATTTCATGTGCCCTGGATGTTATGGATGTGCTATTTCTGCAGACTGAACATTTATTTTGTGTGGAAACGACATCGGCGACATAGTGGTGGGTTTTTCACACGAATTCTGACTGAGAACCGTTCATTTCGGAAGTTTTTCGTTTCTATGACTCTGACGTGCTTTCGCGCGACTGTGGACGATGGTTCAAGTTCTCCGCGGATTTTAAATCAAGAGTGAAACTGACTGATAGGCGTCGGGATTTGAAGGAGTCGTTCCTCTCTTGAAACATCCCTCAGGGATTCTCGCCTCTCTCTGAAGACCTGTTTCCCAATCATCCATCAAGGAGCACAGAGACCGGGCGCATACTGGAACTGAAAATACTGTAGTTTTCTCTTGAAGCCCAATACAGCAGCTCGCACCACAGGATGCAAACCGTTTTAACGGTCAACGGTCTCAGTAAGCGCATCTAATCGCAAACCAGTTCACACGAGCGTGAGAGACGTGGAAGCACCCACATTAGGCTGCTGCAAATTAAGGTGGGCAACCGTTTTTAAATGTGCCATATAACATTGTATAGCCTACTGTGCGACTCATTTGCCGTGTCAATTGGTCTGTGTGCTAAACGTTTGACAGTTCATTATACGAGACCATTCAAACAAAAGATCCTCGTAGTGTACCCAAACGCCAAGACAAAGCGCTGTGAGTATGGCTGGATATGATTGCATAAACAAGTATGTAAGTCAGCCAAGAGAATGAGATCGATTGGTCTCGCGCCGGGACAACTCCCACAAGTGCAATCAATTCTGTCGTTTCTAGTCATTCTGAGGGTTTCATCGATATCTATTAGATTAGCATCAGTCATGTTGTGTGGATGATTGTATATTTATAAATACCTTCATAATGAGCTCGTTTAGTCATTGACACTAAACACAACTACATACAAATACAAATAATGCCCCCCTAGTGACCTTTATGAACTTATCTTGGACCCTCTATCTGCTCTGAACAACAGCAGCACTGAAGATTGCCCTCACTCAAGTATTTATGGCTCTGTCAATGGTGTGATTTTGATACTGACATTTTGGTGTGTATCTACATATTTTATGTAATTCTGTAATTCTCAGATATGTACTAAACACAAGAACAAGTTTTAGTCAGTTGCTTGAGAGTAGTCAGTTTATTTCAACAGAGCATTATAATTTATAGTAGCCTTTTTAATTGTTAATGCTGTGTGACTAACTAGGTCATACCCCCTCAACATTGATCTTTTATTGGACAATGGTATTTCAGGCTTTTAAAAGGAATTTCAGGCTTTGAATATTCATGGAGGTTATTATAATTATAATTAGAGAATTTTTGTTTTTATTTATTGCAGTAATTTACAGTTTATTTTTTTATTTTTTTAGCACAGTTCAGTCCTAGTGTGTATGGAAGGATATTCTGGACTATTTTCAAAAGGAATTGCAAATTGTATTTTCAATTGTGTTTTCCATATGTGGGCGCATAAATTGTGACAATCCAAACGCAATTGCAAATCTTGCATTACCGTTTGCATCAGGGCCAGCCCACGCCTTTATGGGGCCCTAAGCAGAATTTTACATGGGGGCCCCTCAGTGCTGCCAATACGGCTGATTATTGTCAATGCTTGATTATTCGCACACTATAAATCTAACACACCCATTATCAATTGTATTTGTTGTAAGCTGTGTTGCTTACTGTCTGCCTGGCATGTTTTTACCCTTCTACGATTTTTAATTGTAACAGTAGCAAACCCACAAGAGTGGTCAGGTGTTAATTTGCACTTTAACATTCAAAGTCTTACAGTACTAAGTGGCATACTTAATGTGGTGTACTGAAAAGTAGCTAAATAAACCAGCAGGCAATGTATTTGCGGAACAAAGTGTTATTTTAACAACATACATTATTAAACACACATAAACAACTTATAATCTATAACTAGCTAATTGAGGCATAATGATTTTGGAATATAGCAAAGACCCCAAGGTAAATAATGTTAAGCTGTTATCAGCACCAAGTTTGTGAAACCGAAGCTTATTTTTATTACAGAAATATATAGCCAGGAAAGTTATTTTTACACAGAAGACAAAAACTTTAATAGGCAGGCTAATAAGACTAGAAGGAGAGGTGGGTTGCACTGTCTCTTTGCTAACGTGCATGAAACAGCAAGAGATCTTGAGACAGGTGATCTTGAGCCTTTACCAATTACCTCCATTGTTCAAAGCATTCGGCACAATCATCTGTGAGTGACGTCACCTCCCAATATAAACACGCCCATTAGTATAGTCCCACCCCTGACACTGATTGACAGTTTTCCGTGTAAGGCATCGGAAATTCAAATGCTAAAGGAATTGCGTTTCCATTTGAGTTTTGGCAGGTAACATGCACGACACAGAGAGAGTAAAAAAGCAGACGTGGTAATTAATATTGGTATTTAAAAATAACAGGCTAATAACTCATAAGACGTGTGAAATAGAGTTGCAAATGGACTTTGCATTTCCATTTGAAATTTGGCAGTCACTGTGCGTTCACGAAATTTGCAATTGCATTTGGATTATGTCACAATTTATGTAATTGTGAATTACAATTTGCTATTCCTTTTGAAAATAGTCCGGAATATCCTTCCATACTGACCAATGTTCAATTCATTCTCCTTATTATATCAATCTGGTGAATTAACAGCACTGACTATAATATGCAGGAAAGTTAATATATTCTGAATTTGGAAACCCTACTTCAGATGTTATTAAATTTTTTTTGTAAAAAAAAAAAAAAAAAGATTACAAGGAAATGGCACCATTTTAGAATAAACATAATAATATATCATTATCATACTCATGTCACTATGTGAAAATTTCATTTTTTATAGTTTATTGCTCATGAAATGAGCTAAGCCACAAATGAATGTTTTCTCATAGTATCATAATGTGGCAATTCCATAAAATCTAATGAGTTTTCAGTGATCTTAAAATGGCTTATTTTGGATGACATCCCTCTTGATTAGTCATCCTGGAAACCATTTTTGTTTTTATTTTGCATACTTCTGTTGCGGATAATTATAGTGAAGCTAAGGAATTGGATAGATGATGCTAAGCATTATTCAGTCCAGAACAGAAAAGAAAGAAAAATAAGAAAATGTTTTGTCTCTCTATTGTTCTGCACAACATTTTTCTTCCTTGCTTCATTTCCAAACTCGCATTATTGCCTTTCCGTTATGCAATGCGAACCATCCTTATAGCAAGCTGACAGAATGCATCATGTTCAGATGTTCTGTAGCATTCCAGTCTGAGTCACGGTCTGCATGTTTAACTGTTCCATAACATTGTTTTACATTAATTTGGCTTTTATTCCCATTTGCATTTGAAAAGAGGACACGATAATACTGCACCAGCTATACCACAATTCATCCAGATTATTGTCCAGACCCACTGCGTGCTGGTTATGTTCTCTGACAGTAAATGAATAGCCTTCAGACATCATTATGAACAAAACACATCAGACACTATTGTAAGGGTTATTTGTGATGGAGCCTGCAGTTTCTTATTAATTTAGTGATGCGAGGTGTGAACTGTTTTGGTAGGATTAAGTGGTCAGATGACATATCCAGATCTTAGAAATTAAACTTGAGCCAGTGCCAATGCAAGACAGGGAGTGGTTTTTGGTAGACCTGATTTGAAACGAGTTATTTTTACACATTTTGTCTGTTTTATGTAAAAAGAGGTGCAGAAATTACACAAAGAATGTAACTGTATCAGTTATCTGTTATCAGTTAATTATATTCTCAAATGAAGAAATAAATTAAGTCAGATCTTTTTTGACTATAGCTTACAGTCAGTTCAATCAATTACAATGTATAGGCCGCTCTTTATGTCATAGTGATGTCAAAAAGCATATATAGAGTGGGGCAAATAAGTATTTGATACACTGCCGATTTTTCAAGTTTTCCCACTTACAAAGAATGGAGAGATCTGTAATTTTCATCGTAGGTACACCTCAACTGTGAGAGACAGAATCAAAAAAAAAAAATCCAGAAAATCACATTGTATGATTTTTAAATAATTAATTTCCATTTTATTGCATGACATAAGTATTTGATCACCTACCAACCAGCAAGAATTCTGGCTCTCACAGACCTGTTAGTTTGTCTTTAAGAAGCCCTCCTCTCCTCCACTCATTACCTGTATTAATTTGACCTGTTTGAACTCGTTACCTGTATAAAAGACACCTGTCCACACACTCAATCAATCAGACTCCAACCTCTCCACTATGGGCAAGACCAAAGAGCTGTCTAAGGACACCAGGGACAAAATTGTAGACCTGCACAAGGCTGGGATGGGCTACAGGAAAATAGGCAAACAGCTTGGTGAGAAGGCAACAATTGTTGGCGCAATTATTAGAAAATGGAAGAAATTCAAGATGACTGTCAATCTCCCTCGGACTGGGGCTCCATGCAAGATCTCACCTCGTGGAGTATCAATGATCCTGGGAAAGGTGAGGGATCAGCCTAGAACTACACGGGAGGACCTGGTCAATGACCTGAAGAGAGCTGGGACCACAGTCTCAACGGTTACCATTAGTAACACACTACACCGTCATGGATTAAAATCCTGCAGCGTGGGCAAGGTCCCCCTGCTCAAGCCAGCACATGTCCAGGCCCGTCTGAAGTTTGCCAAAGACCATCTGGATGATCCAGAGGAGGCATGGGAGAAGGTCATGTGGTCAGAGGAGACCAAAATAGAAGTTTTTGGTATAAACTCCACTCGACGTGTTTGGAGGAAGAAGAAGAATGAGTATAATCCCAAGAACACCATCCCAACCGTCAAACATGTGGGTGGAAACATCATGCTTTGGGGGTGCTTTTCTGCATAGGGGACAGGACGACTGCACCGTATTGATGGGAGGATGGATGGGGCCATGTATCGCGAGATTTTGGGTAACAACCTCCTTCCCTCAGTAAGAGCATTGAAGATGGGTCGTGGCTGGGTCTTTCAGCATGACAATGACCCCAAACACACAGCCAGGGCAACTAAGGAGCGGCTCCGTAAGAAGCATTTCAAGGTCCTGGAGTGGCCTAGCCAGTCTCCAGACCTGAACCCAATAGAAAATCTATGGAGGGAGCTGAAACTCCGTGTTGCCCAGCGACAGCCCCAAAACCTGAAAGATCTGGAGAACACCTGTATGGAGGAGTGGGCCAAAATCCCTGCTGCCGTGTGTGCAAACCTGGTCAAGAACTACAGGAAACATCTGACCTCTGTAATTGTAAACAAAGGTTTCTGTACCAAATATTAAGTTCTATTTTTCTATTGTATCAAATAATTATTTCATGCAATAAAATGGAAATTAATTATTTAAAAATCATACAATGTGTTTTCTGGATTTTTTTTTTTAGATTCTGTTTCTCACAGTTGAGGTGTACCTAAGATGAAAATTACAGATCTCTCCATTCTTTGAAAGTGGGAAAACTTGAAAAATCGGCAGTGTATCAAATACTTATTTGCCCCACTGTAAGCATTAATAAGTTGATGAGTTATTACTGAAATTTGTATATAAAGAATATAAATGAGATGTGTTCATGATGTAGGATCATGAGCTCATAGTTAAAATAAAATGTAAAGCCTGATGATGTCATAATGTGTCCCATCCTGAGGACATGATGATTTCAGAATATATATCCCCAGATGAGGTCATAATTATTTAGTGAAGTATGTGTCATTAAACAATCATGATATTAGAAGGTGCAGCCCTTTTTTTGGAGTGCATAGTCTCCCAAAACCCCATAATGATTTTTTTAAATGTATCGAGTTCTCATGAGATCTAATGGTTGCTCACTGTGTGGCTATCTTAGAAACCTCTTCTCTTAACACTGATGATCTAATCCCTTAATCCATGTTGTGTTCCCAGTGGACCTCAGTCCTGGTAATGAAAATGTTTGTGTGTGTCTCTACTTAACCTACTTTAAACCCGTTCCTTGTCTGTCCTGTTATTTCTGCATTTTTCTACATTCTCCTCCTCCTTGCTCTTGTTTGTTTTTGGTGGGGTGAAATAATTTTTTCCTCCTTTTTCCACATCAAAAGATTTGATTTCATTTAAAAAAATCTACATATAATATAATATAAATCAGTTTCACACAATAAATATTTAAATATATATAAATGAAGGGCTGTCATTTTAACGCACTATTTTAATTATTTAGTATGGAAAAAATAATGTGTAAAATTATTAACGCACTCGCCCACCCCGCCCCCTACATACATCATCTTACATTTCATAAGGTGTGTTCGACCTGTAGTAGCGGATGTGTAAGTGTATGACATCAAAGTACCGCGAGAATGATTCGAAAGCATACAATAGGCTTGTTTGAGAAGAGCAAAATCTGCGCAGAACTGATCACCGGTGATCAACGCAAGATGCATGCCTGTGCTGGTCAAATGTCCACCCCCTGCCAAATTATTACCCCCCTCATTGAAGTCGCTACCTGATTGCCTAATCCTAACCACACCCCTAATCCTAACCCCTCCCCACACAACTACTCCTAAACCTACCAAGACTAGACGGGTAATATTCTGGCGGAAGTCAAAATTGGGCACAACACTGGTTAGAAATGTGTCCGAGGGCGGTCCACCTTGCTCTATTGTCATGCCGACGTGTGTCAAAAAACTCTCGCAACAGCGAGGCAGCCGTGTAGTCGAGCGCAGTGGCTTTCCCCAAACTGCGCTGACCAAAAGCATGATGGATGGGAAACAACTTGCTGCTGACTTGCTTAAAGGGATAGTTCACCCAGAATCCCCCCAAAATTTGTCATTAATTACTCACCCTCATGTCGTTCCAAACCCTTAAGACCTCCGTTCATCTTCAGAACACAAATTAAGATATTTTTGAAGGAATCTGAGAGCTGTCCCATAGACAGCAAGGGTCCTTACACGATCAAGAAAAGAAAAAAAAATAACGAGGAGGAGCGCAGGAGATGAATTGTTGAATAAAGTCATTATTTTTTTTCTTTTGCGCACAAAAAGTATTCTCGTAGCTTTGTAATATTACGGTTGAACCCCTGATGTCACATGTATTATTTTACCGATCTCCTTGCTACGTTTCTAGATCTTGATTGTGTAAGGACCCTTGCTGTCGCTGACCAAAAGCATGATGGATGGGAAACAACTTGCTGCTGACTTGCTTAAAGGGATAGTTCACCCAGAATCCCCCCAAAATTTGTCATTAATTACTCACCCTCATGTCGTTCCAAACCCTTAAGACCTCCGTTCATCTTCAGAACACAAATTAAGATATTTTTGAAGGAATCTGAGAGCTGTCCCATAGACAGCAAGGGTCCTTACACGATCAAGAAAAGAAAAAAAAATAACGAGGAGGAGCGCAGGAGACGA
Source organism: Sinocyclocheilus grahami (assembly GCF_001515645.1). Taxonomy (NCBI): domain Eukaryota; kingdom Metazoa; phylum Chordata; class Actinopteri; order Cypriniformes; family Cyprinidae; genus Sinocyclocheilus; species Sinocyclocheilus grahami. Next base: position 899,720 of record NW_015505430.1, on the reverse strand, counting down.
ATTGTTGAATAAAGTCGTTATTTTTTTTCTTTTGCGCACAAAAAGTATTCTCGTAGCTTTGTAATATTACGGTTGAACCCCTGATGTCACATGTATTATTTTACCGATCTCCTTGCTACGTTTCTAGATCTTGATTGTGTAAGGACCCTTGCTGTCTATGGGAGGGTCAGAGAGCTCTCAGATTCCATCAAAAATATCTTAATTTGGTGTTCCAAAGATGAACGAAGGTATTAAGGGTTTGGAACGGCATGAGGGTGAGTAATTAATGACAAAATTTTTGGGTGAACTATCCCTTTAATGCTTATTGGTTCAAACAACCGTGATGTTGCGTTCTTTTCTAAAATGCTTGATTTTTTTATATCTGATGTGATTGTATATTTAAATTATGAATATTCCCCAACACTATGTCAGTGCGATCTCTGTGTGAGATATGTGATTGTTGTCATATAAAAAAAAACATTCTAAAATACCTGTTTGTATTAAAGTAAAAATAGATGAATAATATGCCTTTCGAATGAAATTAAATAGCAAGAATTTTGGGTGTCTTCTTGAGTATCCAATCTTGGTGTGTTCTCTTTATAATTACATGTTTCTCAATCATTTAAGATACTTGAGAAAGACAGAGGTGGTTTACAGCAGTCATGGCAGCCATAGCAACTGTCCCCAACTACACCCCATCGCTATGGGTACGGTTATGCCATGCCATTCCTCGCCTGGACTTGACCCTGCAGACCCGAAACAGCATGTTCACTCCAGACAGCTGGGAGTACCAGCAGGTAACCCTCTCTCTCATTCTCGCTCAATTCTCTCCTGCCCTCTCCTTGTTTCTCACCCTCAGAAACAATTTTCACACCTGACAGCTGGTGGTGGGTGTGCTCATCATTTGGAGTGACGCTCTCTATTTTCTCTCCTTTGTGTGCACCCTCTCATTTTGTCTAAATTATATCTTATATATGCAGTATAGTGTATGAACAGTCAGAAATGCATTTTTTCTTGCTGTCAGAAATATCTTTTACATTGACTTGCACAATATCCTCTAATTCACAGCACACTTATTGGTGTAACACAGACTCTTGGACTAAACTGGAGTGTTATAGTCAAAACCATTAAAGGCACTTTTCTGTCTGCAGTTTAAAGATGTATTGACTCAAAATTGAGTTTGTATCTCACATTCTCTAATGTTCAGTAGCTAAAGAGCCTTTCTGATTGACTTACAGTATCAGAGACTGAAAGCACGATGGACTGATGTAAAAATGATAACTCCATTATGGCAGATACATTTACTTACATAAGTGTGTTTCCACATCTGTAAGATATTGATAAAAGATATGACTATAAATGTCCAGCACATTAGTACAGGAACTATGATGCAGTGACTGTGGCTTAAATCAGGGTACATTTCCGTTTTTGTTCAGAAAGCATTAAATATATAAAATATTAATAAATATGTAATTATATTTTATATACTATAACGTTAGTTCTGGTCATCAAATTTGTTTGTATCATGCTTGTCCGCGATTGTACGTCCCAGAAAGGCTCTTAGTCTAAGGAGGAGATATTTCAGTGTCAGGTTATGTAGGTAACATTATTATGCCAGTTAGGTGGTGACAAGTAATACCGATTAATTCAGGAACTAAACAAGTCTTGATGCAACCCTTTATGCACACCTTGGCAATAGAATTGCCATTGGCTAGTACATTTTTTAGTTTACTCGCCAGACTGATATACTATTTTTTTAATATATACATGGGTGTGAAAAAGTGTTGGCCCCCTTCCTGTTTTTAAAATTTTTTGCATATTTGTCACACTTAAAAGATTCAGATCATCAAACAAATTTTTATATTACACAAAGATAATGCAAGTAAATACAAAATGCAGTTTTTAAATGATTATTTATTTTATTAAGGGAAAAAAGCTGTCCAAACCTGCCTGGCCCTACGTGAAAAAGTAATTGCCCCCTAAATCTAATAACTGGTTGTGCCACGCTTTGCAGCAACAACTGCAATCAAGTGTTTGCGATAACTGGCAATGAGTCTTTCACATCGCTGTGGAGGAATTTTGGCCCACTCTTCTTTGCAGAATTGTTTTAATTCAGCCACATTGGAGGGTTTTCGAGCATGAATGGACTGTTTAAGCATCTCAATCGGATTTAAGTCCCGACTTTGATGAATTTTGGCCCACTCTTCTTTGCAGAATTGTTTTAATTCAGCCACATTGGAGGGTTTTCGAGCATGAATGGACTGTTTAAGCATCTTAATCGGATTTAAGTCCGGACTTTGATTTGGCCACTCAAAAACCTTAATTTAGTTTTTCTTGAGCCATTCAGAGGTGGACTTGCTGGTGTGTTTGGAATCATTGTCCTGCTATGTAACCCAAGTGCGCTTGAGCTTGAGGTCATAAACTGATGGCTGGACATTCTCCTTCAGGATTTTCTGATAGAGTGCAGAATTCATGACAGAACTGGAGAGGATCTGCAAGGAGGGATGGCAGAGGATCCCCAAATCCAGGTGTGAAAAAGCAAAGGGTCTGAATACTTAGGACCATGTGATATTTCAGTTTTTCTTTTTTAATAAATCTGCAAAAATGTCAACAATTCTGTGTTTTTCTGTCAATATGGGGTGCTGTGTGTACATTAATGTATATGTATATATATAAAAAAAAGTCTATTAAAGAGTTATAGGCCATTAAAATAAAAGTTTGTATTTGTAATGCTGTGATTCACCTCAGAGATGCTTGAAGCATTTGGAGCAAAAAAGGTACAAGACTGTGTACTTAACATCTTTAATGAAGGAATTCCGCATTACAAAGACTTAAGGCTATTGATTTAGAATATTTTATTATAAGTATGCGAGTATAGAAAAAATTTAGTTGTATGTAGAACAAATATTAGTAGTTTACAAGTGTAGGGAGACTGTCTCAATGATATCTTTTGGAGTGCTTCATGGAAGTGGCCAATCACTGCAGAGCTCCTTTAGCACTAGTTGTTTGCCACCATTTTGATTGGTGGATATTTCTCTGCAGGATCATGGTTAGTGCATTTCTTCAGCAGGAATTGCACTGTAAAACATGATTGTTTTAAATTAAGATAAAATAACTTCAGATGTCATTGATAAACAATATCTTCGCTGGTAGATCTGTCTTCTTAATTAACGTTAAAAGTCAATGCCTCTATGGAGAAAATGAATGGGATTTTTACTTCTGGAATCCGACTGTTGCACTGTATTTTGTTCAATTCCTTTTGATGATGCTTGCAGAGGAATTAAACAGCCGTTGTGTGTTTACTCTTAGAAAAAGAAATAGCTTCACCACAAATTGATAAAGTTGGAAGAGACAACGCCAGATTATGCTGGATGCCTGAATGGGTTTACAGGATAAGACACAGATGATAAGAGAAAGATGTGTTAAATAACAGACTGTGAGAAAGGAAGAGGAGAAACGAGAGAGTGAGATCCTCGTGGATATTAGTGGGAATTGGGAAGGGGAAATCAACGAAGAGGAGAGGGAGCAAGAAATGAAAAACAAGAGCAAAAAGCAGTGAATGTATTTAAGTAGGTCACAGATTATTAATAGAGATCCAGTGGCGTGGATAAAAAGAAAGAAAGGGGGAGAAAAGTGAGGGATGAGTGAGCGGAAGAGAAAGCATAGAGAAAAACCATGGGGAAAAGAGAATGAGAGAGTGATAGAGAGAGAAACTGAGGAAGATGGATTGGGATCAGATTGAAGATGTACAGTATATGAAACCTGAATGCACAATATGTGTTTGAATCCAACAGAAACCTTTAATTACACCTCCACTTTTTCTCTCTTTGAGTGGAGCATCCATGCTGTTTTAGCCAATCAGATTAAAGAGACATCCTCCATTTTATGTCACACTGCTTTCTATACAATACATGCATGTGCGTGAATGGTATGCAGCTATGCAGTATGTATATTCTGTGCTCATTTTTACAATGAAAACAATTTGTTGTAGGATATTCTTTGAAATAATTTTAACTATAAATTCCCATATGCAAATGTAATTTTCTAGGGCTGTCATTGCATTTTGCCCGTGTTGAGTAACCGGCAAAATACCGGCAATATCATATATGTCATATATTGTCATATATTACATTTCTGTTTGGGTTGCTGTTAAATTTGACAAATAATTACAAAGAAACGGCAAGTAACACACTGAATTAAACATGACATTTTGAAGTAGAAAGACTGAAATAGTGTTTTCTTGTAAAACTCTTTGTATTATTGACAGCTTTGAAAAATCTTTTTTTTACCGTGTACCTAAAATTAAAAAAGTCATTCATTTTTAATGAGTTTAATGATGATCAGATTCAATACTTGATTTCAAATCAATTGCTCATTTTTTTAGACCAATGACATCATCTAAAAACTGATGTTATGTGCTCGGCCGACTAATATTCAGTAAAATTTCTATGTAATAATAATGAAGTCTTGAGTGCTTGGATGTCTTTTCTTCTTACTCATTTTCCATCTTCTCTTTCCACAGACTCTCCTGGTCCTCTCCAGCTTCTCCGCCATTGCTCTCGTCCTCTCATTACTTGTCGTTCTCTTCTTTCTCATCCACTACTGCTGCTGCCGTCGTGGTGAGGGGGGCCGGGATGCAGAGGAAGAAGAGGAAGATGATGATGCCAGCGGTGGCCATGGATACAGCGGCAGAAAGGGGCGGGGCATCTGCTGTGTCACATGGGTATCGGTTGCAGCCGTCACCTTGTGTTGGTAATGCCGCTTAATGACAGTAATTTTCAGATTACTATCTGTTGAGCAGATGTTCTTAATTCAAAATACAAAAACACACCTTTTATGATTTTGCATTTGTAAAGCTTTTATGTTTCGCCCTTCTGGCACTATAATCATACAATGCAAAAATTATATTTATATTTTTTGAGTAAAGGTGTGGTCACTGTAGACTATAATATTTATATAGTAATACAGTAGATTATAATATTTCTACTGAGAAAACAGTTTTATTCTGTTGATACCTTTGAAAAAGTTTTGAATCAAGTTAATTTAAAATGTTTTGAAAATTTTTATGAAAAACAGGTCTTATGTATCGTATTACAAATGTTTTTAATATTTATTCAAAAATAAAAAAAATTATAATAATTTGCCAAAGTTTAGTGTGACTACATATTCAAAGCGATCAACAATAGCTGACCGTTTTAGAACAATAGAGTCCTTTTAGAAAATCCACTGAAAGTCATTTTGCTTAATAGAAAATAATTCTCCATAATTTTTGTGTGTATTGTTATAGTTTTATGTGCAACCACTGAACTTTGATGACGTCATCTGTGTCTTGTTTATGACTTTTTCAGTGATCAAGCAATTTGCATCATTTAGAGAAATGACATTTATGACCTGAGATCATCCATTTAGTTCCTGTAAGAAAGTACTATTGAGAGAAAAAGAAAAATGTTCCCAACTGTGTTTAACTCGCACCATGTTGTGCTTTCACACATATGAGTGCAGAATCAGAAAACTGTTCAGGGTTTCTCTTATTAGCAGTAACCTTAAACCCATATCTGTCTAAGCTAAACAGTAGCTTTTTCCCACTTCTAGACTAGCATTATAAAGATATCACGCTTTGTTCTAAATAAAGCTCTGTTTCATTTGCACATTTGCAAGGATGGTTTCCTTCAATTATGTTCTCTCAGTGCACATATATTGCAGAACACCAACCCATTTAATATATTCAGGGCTATGAATATGAAAGCCAATGCTTTTTCATGCCTCATTGATCTGAACCATCAGCACGATGTATTAATGTTCTTGATGTCACACATAAATTGTTTGTGTAAATTAGCATTGTTTTATGAGAACTGGTTTGGTTTGCTCGGTGCGTGATGCAACCATTCTAATGCAGCACGTGTTCCGCCTGCAGGCCCGCCCCCATGACATCACCCCCTTCCCATCCACGTTGACCTCTTTTTCTGAAGGATTCAAAAGATAGACGCTGATTTGCAGATGACTGCATATAGGCATGTGCACACCTTTGCTGCTTGCGACTATAATTTCTGTGTGAAACACATAAACACACATTTCTGCTTTCTTTGGCCTAATCTGGGTCAAACAGTTAGTGAGAGATTGAGATTTGCTATATTTGGCAGGTTGGAAAGGATTGGACAAGCATTAATCTGAATATTTGAATGTGAAATAGATATGTAAATGAGTGGATTTTCAGTGTTGATGATTTGGATTCCAAGATTTCTTTTTAAAGAAATGTATACTTTTATTCAGTAAGGACTCATTAAATTGATCAAATGTGACAGTAAAGAGATTTAAATATTGTTACAAAAGATTTAGTAAATGCTGCTCTTTTGAATTTTTTCTTTAACAAAGAATTCTGAAAAAAATGTTTCCCTAAACTTTTTTCAACATTGTTTAGAATAAGAAATTATTCTTGAGCTGCAAATCAGAATATTAGAATGATTTCTGAAGGATCATGTGACACTGAAGACTGGAGTAACGATGCTGAAAATACAGATTTGCATCACATGAATAAATTATATTTTAAAATATATTAAAATAGAAAACAGTTTTTTAAAAATTTAATATTATTTCTCTACTGTTTTTACTATATTTTTGATCAAATAAATGCAGCCATGTTGAGCATAAGAGACTTCTTTCAAAATAATTAAAAAGTACCGATCCCCAAACTTTAATGAATAAATGTAAATGTACATTAACTAGCTTAAATATGTCTCATTTTGTTTTCCTCTCTCCCTTTTTCATTCCCTGTTTATGTTCTCTCTCCTCCCTCTCACTTTTTCTTTGTCATCTCTCCTCGTTTCCTTGTTCATATTTCTGCTTTTTGTAGTGTTGCCATAGGCATCGGTTTCTACGGCAACAGTGAGGCGAACGATGGGATGTATCAGTTGACCTCATCCTTGCTCACTGCCAATTACACACTGGCTTCCATCGATCTTCTGGTGAGAACTGAAATGCACACACACACACACACACACACACACACACTCATACATTCACAAAAGCTTATTCCATCAATCTCCTTAAGCACCAGAGGACAAAAAGAAATACAGGATGTGCAGAAAACACACTAAATGGTTTCATTACACTGTGATTGCCAGTAAGCGATCGGGGAATTCAGATATGTGTGTTTGAGCGTGAGAGAGTGTTTGAAAGTGAGATAAAATCCTCTCTGGTTATTGATTTAGCTGGTTGCTCATATGGTCAATCAATGAATGCATGTCGATCTGATTAATGACCTACTTCTACTGTACTCTTAAGACCCTCTCCCTTCATTCCAACTTTTTCCATTCAATTACATTGTCCTTTTTATCTCCCACATATCTTTTCCACTACTCTTTTCTTTTGTTTTCCAAGCTAGACTGTTCATATGTCAGATCTGGATACAAATGCATTGGGTTCATGCCATTCAAAGCGAAGTATTCCAGCATAATCATCTCCTCTCGCAAACCCAGGTTTCAGACACCATGGCCGGGCTGCAGCAGTCTGTCTCAGGGCCCTTGACCTCCATGGAGGAAGTGTTTGGCGGACATAAGCCAGCACTCGTGCCCACACGCTCCTGCAGGCGTCTGTCAGAGCGGGTCGTGTCTCTCCTCTCCAATCTGACACTGGGAAGAGGTCTGATCCCCATTGCGGATGGATTTTACAGGGCGAATGGAAGTGAAAGCATAGTGGGAGCGCTCACCCCAGCACCTCCTTCTGTAGCCCCCACTCTCAGTCCATCCGCCAACAGCATTCCTGCACCCTTCTCCCCTGGCTGGGCTGCAAACACACTCATGGTGAATGAAGACTACAGGTGAGGAGACATCAAAGACATGAGTACTAAAACAGTTACGGAAACAAAATATCCAGATTTGTGTGTTCAGTGTTTAGAAATGTTGATATTTAGTTGATAAAATATATTGAAACACAATATACTTAAAGGGCCGTACTCTATACCTTTGAAGTACTTTTTTATTCAAGATTTTTGAAGCTTAGTTTTTATGTTAGAATATGTTTCTACAAGGTACAGAAAGAAAATCCTATTTGATATGATCATTTGATTTCTATTTATTTTATAAATACGCAACGTTAAAACATTTGTAGTTGTTCAGATTTTTAAAATGTTTTTAAAGAAGTCACTTATGCTCGCCAAAGCTGCATTTATGTGATCAAAAATACAGTAAAAACTGTATTATAAACTTTTTTTTATATATATATTATTACTATTTAAAAAGTTTAAAAATTTTTTGTGTATTTTAAAATGTAATTTATTCCTATAATGGCAAAGCTGAATTTTCAGTTTACCTTTAGGGGTACAACAGCTGGTCACTGGGGCAGTACCTTTAAAGGGACACCTTTGTTCTTTCTTTACCCCTAAAGGTTGCATATTAGTACCTTGGAGTACTAATATGCACCCTTAAGGTAGTAATATGTACTCTTATGGTACTATTATGAACCCTTAGGGGTAAAGGGTATACTGCCACAATGACAAGCTGTTGTACCCTTAATGGTACAATTTTTGAAAACATTTTTCTGAGAGTGAAAAAAAAAAACTCAATGTGGCAACACATTCCTAGCCTCATGCAAATTTAAATATGGATAAATGATAAATGAGAAGGACTTTTTTCTCAATTTATCTTCCTGTTTTGAGATTTCTCCATATTGAAGATTTCTTGTCTGTGTCTGTTGTTTAGGTGGCTGACGTATGTGCTGCTGCTTTTACTGGATCTGGTAGTGTGTTTTTTTATTCTTCTGGGTTTAGCCAAACAAGCCCGCTGGCTACTTATTCTGTGAGTAACAATCATTGCTGACCTGCTTTATGTATGTAGGTGTTTAGTAGTTTTGACATGCACACAGCATTCTTGCATAATGTAAAACTAACATAAACGTTCATAGTTGTGTGATTATTATGTATATCATGTATCTGAAATCCCCAAGATAGAAAATGCTTGCAGAAAACGGGTTTTATTTTTGCTTACTGACACCCACTCTGGCACAGAGAGGCAGATGGTGAAACTGTGTATGTGTATGTGTGTGCACTCATTTGTAGGATGACAGTGCTGGCCTGGTTGGCTCTGTTTCTGAGTTGGGGCTCTCTCGGCCTGGAGACTGCCACAGTGGTGGTGAGTATTCAGGCAACGTCTAGCCTGACAGAAAAACAATAGCTCTCCGCAAGCGGACATCCAGCACAGAACACGCCATCTGTGTTTGAATGAGTGAGTGTGTGTGTGTGTGTGTGTGTGTGTGTGTGTGAGAGAGAGAGTGTCAGTGCGCTTTGCAGAGACATTTGTGTTTATTGAAAAATCCAGCCAAAACTTTGTGAATGTGACTTTTTAAGTTTTAAAAGGACACACCAGCCAAGATGCAGTCACTTATTGTGTGCTTATGAAAGAGGGAGAGAGGAATAGAGTGTGTTTGTGCGCATAATGAAAAAGGTTTTTCATCCTGGGAACTCGGCAGTCATGGCACAATCCCAAAAAAGCAGGAAAATGGGGCAGAGATTAAAGATTCAATGTGTGTGTGTATCTGAGTGCGTGTGTGTTTCTTTGTAAAAAAGATTAAAAAAATGGATGATGCGTTGAATATGAGCATAAAAGGTCTTAAAAGCAACAAGAAAAAAAGAAGAGTGAGAGAGTGATGCTGAGTGTTTCAGAGAGAAATACAGAAATAATGGACTTCAACAGGAAAGAATATATATATATATATAGTGTAAAATTACAAATGTAAGTACACTACTGTTTAAACGTTCGGAGACCCTACAATTTTTTAAAAGAAATGTATTATTTTATTCAGCAGAGATGCATTAAAATGATCAAAAGTGCCAGTAAAGACAATTATATTCCTATTTACACAAAAAGTATTAAGACTTGATTATAAGAAATGTTTCTTGAGCACCAAATTAGCATATTAGATTGATTTCTGAAGAATTAAAATTATTTCTGAAGACTGGAGTAATGGCTGCTGAAAATTCATCTATTAAAATAGAAAAGAGTTCATTTAAATTGTAATAATATTTCATAATATTGCTGTATTTTTTAATCAAATAAATGCAGCCTTGGTGTCCAAGACCAAGTCCAAACTTTTGAATATTAGTGTATATATGAAGGATAAATGTGATGTGTCACCAATGTCAACCTAACCCAAAATATTAATGGCAATGCCGATGATGTGAAAAAGAAAAAAGAAAGAAAGTGACAGGAAGAGATGGCAGTTGCTGGCCTTCAAAACAAGAGTTTCATTGTCCAAATCCAGCCAGCAGGAACAATTGCCTAGTGCTCCCTCTTCATAATACACACACACACACACACACATACTCCACGTTTTCTGTCCTCTTTTGTCGCTCTCTCTCTTTCTCCTGACCCTCTTTAGTCCTCTTGTGAAGCTCTCTGTAATACTGAGTCCTATTGACTTTGATTAATCACCCACATTCCTTAAGGAAAAGTAAGTGTGTGTTAAAGAGTCAGGTGGAAAACTGGTTGAGGGATGAGATAGAAAAAAATGAGATTATAGGGGCAGCTTGCATGCGTGTCAGTGAATACTGTAGATCAATAGCAGTCAGACCTGTGGGACGGAGAGACTGAGGGAAGTATGTCACTTGGTCACTGTGCCACACTGTTAACATCTCTCTTCTATATTTGCTTTTGCTCAATTCCCTTTCTTGCTCTCTTTTTCTCTCTCAGGCCCTGAGTGATTTTTGCTTTGACCCGAACACTTTTGTGCTTAACTCCACTCACTTCAACTCTAGGACAAGCACAGGTGCTGTAAAGCTTTTTCATATGCAATTTCTCTGTTTCAAAACCTATTGAGCTGCCTACATAGGCAGAATTGTAGGGCATCAGTTACACTCCCAATGTGAAGGCTGTACAAAAAGGCAGGTTAATCAGCTCACATTAGCAAAATTTAGTGTAAAATAGTGTAGCGATACACAAAGCACTGCTTACACAGAAGTCAGTTTCAAACCAAGCAACTTTCTGTTAATCAATGCAGTGAATCCACTGTGAAGTCTGTGGAGAAATCATTTACCCTCACACAAAATTCCCGATTGCTATTAAAATGACTGGATTTCGCTAAAATTAGCCAAACAACGGTAAATGTGACTGCACCTTATCCTGCCTTCTAAGATACCTAGATACCTTTGAGACAAATTCTATTGCAGCATCACAGCAGTCTTTGTGGGGAAGGCATTCCCAGAATGCATTGCGTCAAGCTCCATTAAAGAAAAATTCCAAGATGGCGGGCGAGGTGAAATGTTGATTATTAATATTTAATTTAAAAGCTGTCAATAAAATGGGTTAATTTACCTAACATTTTTGTGTGCTGTGGTTATGCTTATTATAGCAATGTTAGCTTAGCAACAAGCTCATCCTAAAGTCTATTGAAATCATTGCCAATTTGAGTCTCCCATGGGGAGCATAATTTGTTTCTTAGATGTATGTATTGAATGATATCTTTATTTCAGACTCAAAAAGGTCCATATAAAATAAAAAAGCATACAAAAACAACATACAACATGGATAACAACAACAACAAATAACAAGAAAATAATTTACATCTAATGTCCATATAAGCACTTTCGGTTACACTACTTGAAGGGGTGTGCATAAGACTGACATGACACATTCATAATCATGACATGACACATGTCGTGAATATGAAGGGGTTTTTATGCATGTTTATGACAACTGTCATAAAGTGTCATTCGCTCAGTTATGTAATTTTTAATGTAAAGATGACATTGTTTGAGATGTCTTTGTTATGGGCTATGGGTAGGGGTAGGGGTAGGTTAGGGTTAGGTCAAATAATGTCATATTTGCATTAAAAATGACATAATTGAGTGAATGACACTTAATGACAGTTGTCATAAACATGCATAAAACCTCCTTCATATTCATGACATGTGTCATGTCATGATTATGTAGGTGTCATGTCAGTCTTATGCACACCCCTTCAAGTAAAGTGTTACCGCACTTTCTCTAGTGCCTCCAAAGTGCAGAGGTGTACCTAACAGTACTTTTCTCCAAGATCACAATAATTTCAGGCCTCAAGTCGCTTTATAAATTTATACACAAAGTTTCTGATAACAGCACATAACATAGGCACCTGATTCTGAACAAAAAGCTGACTGGCACTTGTACACCGAGGGACTTTTAATAAAAGTCGCAGTGCATCATTATATGCAACCTGCAACTTGTTAAATTTAGCTTTACTGTAACTGCACCACAAGTGGGCAGTATACAGTGGAGTGCAATAGGCTTTAAACAAAGCTATTTTGACATCATCACTACACATGCTAAATTTACGAACAAGCATGTTAGCTTGTGCATACAATTTACAAGTCTCTGAATGTCATCATCGTCACAAAGGTCACTTCTAATGATGTGACCAAGATATCTGACCTTATTCACCACAGATAACTCCTGTCCAGCCAAATAAAAAGAGGGGAACACGGCCTTACGGTCCTCCTTTGT